>NW_020951694.1:1421335-1497372 GCF_900497805.2 Vombatus ursinus
TGCCAGGCTTCAGAGACTGATATGCTGAGGGACAGCCACACCTGAGGATGAGGATATGTTCAGACTGCACAAGTGAGGAGAGGTATGTTGTATAGCCTGGGAATGCTTGTGGTTTTTGCTCTTCTTTAGACCCAACAAGCACCGCCACATTTCTCCCAGTTTGTGAGCATAGTATGTAAATTACACGACTACTGTAAAACTGCAAAGAGAGATCGCCACCAAGAAGGCTCAATTTGATTAATTCTGGAACTGACGAGATGGGCAGGGACAAGCCATTTCTTGCTTCCTCACTAGATTTCCCTTATGAGGGAGTGAGCAGAGAAAAGGAGAAAACAAAATTATTGCTTTTTGCAGATAATATGATGTGCTTAGAGAACTCTAGAAAGCCAACTAAAAATTAATTGAAATAATTAACAACCAGTAAAATTGCAGGATATAAGCTAAATGTACATAAACCAACAAGATACAGCAAAAAGATCTAGAATGAGATAGTTCATGCAAAATAACCACACAAGCTATAAAATACTTAGGAATGTATCTACCAAGATTTGTCCAGAGATTATGTGAATCTAACTGTAAAATATTCTTTGCAGACAGACCTATATAATTAGGGAAACATTAATTGCTCATGGGTAGGTTGAACCAATGTAATAAAAATGATGATACTACCCAAAATAATTTACTTATTCAGTGTTACATACAAACTTTCAAAAGAATATTTTTACGGAGCTAGAAAAATAATAATATGAAGGAAAGAAGGTCAAGAATCTCAAGGATAATAATGAAAAAATGGGAAGGAAAGAAATTTATCAGTATTAGATCTCAAACTGCACTACAAATCAGTAAAACAATTTGGTACTGGTTTTTTAAAAAGAGAAGTAGATCAGTGGAGCTGATTAAGGTATGTAATATACATAAGCAAACAAATACAGTATCATAGTGTTTGGAAACCCAAAGACCAGTCTGACAGAAATTAAGTTTAGAACAACACCTTATTCCATACACCAAGATAAACTTCAAGTGGATACATGACCTAGATAATAAAATGTCACATCATAAACAAATTAGACGAGCAAGGAAGGGACCACCTTTCTGATATATGGGAAAGGGAAGAATTCATGACCAAACAAATGATTGAGAGAAAATTAACAATTTTAATACAAAATTTAAAAGTGTTTATACAAACAAATCTAATGTAGTAAAAATTACAAAGGAAACAGATAACAGGGAAAAATCTTTGCAAGAAATTTCTCTGATAATGGTCTTATTTTATATATATACATATACACACATAGTTGCAGGGTTGTTGCTGGTAAATGTTTAAACAACTGGCTCTCTGAAAAGGCAGCATATTTATAGGTATGTGTTGTTTAAGTTTAAACTGGTACGAGCTGGCTTCAGCACATACCTGTAAATATGTTTGTGTGTGTATGTGTGTGTGTATATGTATGCATGTATACATTTACATATATTTCTTTTTTTAATTAGTTGCATATCTATCCACTCATAAAGAACTGATTCAAAGTTATAAGACTAAGAGCCATTCCCTAATAGATAAGTGGTCCAAGGATGAGCAGGCAGCTTTCAAAAGAAGAAATCTAGGTTATATTTTTATATATATATGAAAAAATTATGCGAAAAACAGATTATGTGAAAAAATGCTCTAAATCATTAATAATAAGAGAAATTCAAATTAAAGCAACTTTGAGGTTCTACCTTGAACCTATCAGACTGGCATAGATGACAAAAGAGGAAAAATGATTTCCCAGTGTTAGAAGGGTTGTGGGAAAGCAGGCACTCTAAAGTTCTGTTGGAGGAGCTGTTAATTGGTCCAGCCATTTTTTTTTTTTAAGGCAATTGGGGTTAAGTAACTTGCCTAGGGTCACACAGCTAATAAGTGTCAAGTGTTTGGTCTGAGGCTGTATTTGAACTCGGGTCCTCCTGACTTCAGGACCAGTGCGCTATCCACTGCACCACCTAGCTGCCCTAGGTCCAGCTACTCTTGAAAGCAATTTAGAACTCTACCCAGAAAATTACCAAAGTGTGCATACCCTTTGACTCAGCTATACCAATACCTTGCTTGTACCCCCAAAGAAATCAAAGAAAGAAGAAAAAGACCTATATATACAAAAATATTTATAGTTCTTTTAACAGTAATCTAAAATGGGAAACTAAGGCAGAGGATGTCCTGTTGTTGGGAATGGCTAAACAAATTGTGATATATGAATATAATGAAATATTATTGTACCATGAAGAAATGACGAAATAGACATTTCCAGAGGAAATTAGGAAGACCTCTATGAGCTGATGTAAAGTGAGCAAACCTAGGAGAAATATTTGTACGACAGCAGCATTTATAGATAAAAACCACTTTGAAAGGCTTTAGAACTCTGATCAATACAATAATAAAGCACAAGTCCAAAAGAGTGATTATGAAACATACTACTCACCTTCAGACAGAGAGGTGAACTTAAAATGCAGAGACGTGTTTTTCGGACATGACTAATGTGTAAATTTGGTTCTCTATGTATATGTTTTTGTTGTTATTCAGTCATTTTCATTCATGTCCAACTCTTCATGACCCCCTTTGGGGTTTTCTTGGCAAAGATACTGCAGTGGTTTGCCATTTCCTTCTCCATATCATTTTTACAGATGAGGAAACTGAGGCAAACAGAGTGGAAATGACTTGCTCAGGGTCACACAGCTAGTGAATGTTTGAGGCCAGATTTGAACTCAGGAAGATGAGTCATCCTGACTTCAGGCCCAGCACTCTATCCACTTATAGAATGCCTTTTGCATGTTTACTCAGGAATTTGTTTCTCAGGTTTTAGTTTTTAGATTTGCACAATGGGAGAGAAGGTAATAGGAGGAACAGCTTAATAAAAAATACTTGTCATTTGAAAAATAAAAAAATAAATTAAAGAATATTATGTAGTATATAGACTTCCAACCAGAATTCATTTGGACCAAGGAAGTGATTTTGAAAGCACATTTTAAAAATTAATTAATTAATTAATTTATTTATTTTTAGTTTTCAACATTTACTTCCATAAGATTTTGAGTTTTAAATTTTCTCCCTCCCACTCTTTTCCCACCCACCCAAGATGACGGTATGCAATCTGATATAGGCTCTTCTTATACATTCATATTAAGCATATTTTCCCATTAGTCATGATGTAAAGAATAATTAGAACTAATGGGAGGAACCATGAGAATGAAGCAATAAAACAAAACAACAAAGGAAAAGGAGAGCGAATAGTATGCTTCCATCTGAATTCAGAATCCATAGTCCTTTCTCTGGATATGCATTTTCCACCATGAGTCTTTTGTTTGTTTATTTTTTTTTTTTGAGGCAATTGGGGTTAAGTGACTTGCCCAGGGTCACACAGCTAGCGTCAAGTGTTTGGTTTGAGGCCAGATTTGAACTCAGGTCCTCCTGACTTCAGGGCCGGTGCTCTATCCACTGCACCACCTAGCTGCCCCCATCATGAGTCTTTTGGAGTTCTCTTAGATCCTTGTATTGCTGTGAAGAGCCAAGTCTATCAAAATCAGTCATCGCACAGTGTGGCCGTGAAAGCACATTTCTTAAAGAAATGCTAACAAATAGAAAAAAAATGAAAACTTCTCAACTCGGTATGTCACTTCCCTACTGAATAAACTCCAGTGGTTCTCTATTACCTCCAGGATCAAATGAAAAATCAAATGAAAAATTCAAAGCCTTCCATAACCTAGCATTCCTCCTCCCCCCTTACCTGCCTGGTATTCTTCCATCTGGGGATACTAGTCTCCTTGCTGTTCCATGACAAGGCAACTCCATTTTTCAGCTCCAATATTTTCTTTGGCTGTCTTCCTTGCCAATAATGCTGCCTCTCCTCATATTGGTCTACTGGCTTCTTTTAAGTCCCACCTAAAATCTCATCTTCTATTGGAAGCCTGCACCAACCCCTCTTAATTTCTAGTGCCTTCCCTCTGTTAATTGTTTTCTATTTATCCTGTATGTATCTTGTTTGTATATATTTGATTGTTTGCTGTTTCCGCCATTAGACTGTAAGCTCCTAGAGGGCAGAGATTGTTTTTTGCCTTTTTTTATGTCCCCAGTGCTTACCACAGGGCCTGTCACATTACAGGTGCTTAATAAATGTTTATGGTAGCAGCATGCTAGTGATGAAAACTCCATGTTTCTCACATTAGACTCAATTTCAATACTTATACAGGATTTAGTAATACAGCAATTACTGGTATGTGAACACTCAAGGAATTAGTAAATGTAAAGTCTGCAAAGTTACGTCAATGGTACTGACTTGTGAGGAAGCAAACAGCAAAAAAAATGGACTGCACAAGTGCAATATAATTTTTTTTTGTCAATTTCTCAAACTAGGTTTCCATAGTTTAAAGTTCTGAGTGGAATCTCTCTAGGAATCCCTGCAAATGTGCTTTTGTCCCAGGCAAGCCTCTACACGTAACGTGTTTTACTCTGGTCCCATTTTCTTAGGGCCAGGTGTGTTACATTTCCTTTCTCCCTCTTCTCCAGTACCTTAGGAAGTTGGGGATTGTCTCTTCTTGTCACTGACTCCAGCCCTACAGATTGTTGCCCCACCTACCCCCCATTTTAGGGGCCCTGTGAGTAGCAACCCATTTCCATGAACCACTTAACATAGGATTAACTTTGACCAAGATATTTTTACTTCAAATAACAAGCATACAAGCATGCAAACATTTCCACCCAACACCTGGGGGACATAATCCTCCTTACATCACCTTAGTTTCTGAGTTTAGCTCAGTTCCAACTGAGCTTTAGTAACATCAAGATCAAGTCCAAAGACCCTTGAGCTACTGTCCCCACACCTTGCTCCTCAGGGCATCTCTGCTAGGCTGGCTGCAACACTACATCTGGAATTTTGGAAACTTGGATCCTTAGTGCGATAGCTCCCAGAGCAGAAATTTCACTCCCTGCACCTACAACTGAAAAGAATGAATTGAAAAAGGCCAAAATTTCAGGTCAGAATTTTTCAGGGCCACAGGGCCTAAGGAAGGGTAGGAAAGAGGAAGAGGAGGAGGAGGAGGAGGAGGAGGAGGGAGGAGGAGGTTCTCAAGCCCTCCCCACTTAGCCCATGGTGTCTCTGTGATTGAAGGAGTCCTTCAACCTCAGGTACAAATTCAGGAAAAGCCCAGACCATGCTCAGTCGGTAGTTTAAAGATAAAGATCTTTCCAGCTACATGGCCAAAGGGGGAAAAATCTGCTCCCAATCGTAAGATAATTGGCCAGAAACACCAAATATCCACACATGTGCTGGTTCTCCTGTGCCCTTCACATGGATGATGCCATCTTAGGTGATCTGGGTGTGTGACAACTTCTATAACATAAATATTAATTATTATTATCATCGTTACTAAGCATCTACTATGTGCCAGTCATTATTCCAGGTTTTGGGATACAAAGACAAAAACAAACAACCCCTTGGGATACAACATATAAATATATACAAAATAAATACAAGGTAATTTTCGGGGGTTGGGGGCAGGGAATGGGCAATGAAGAACAATAGTAAAATTACTTACAGGAAATAGCATTTGTGCTAGACTTCAAAGGAAAGTAGGGGTCCTAAGAGGCAGAGCTGAGGAAGGAGCCCATTCTAGGCAGGAATTGGATAATGTCTGTTATGTTCTTGTGGACATACAATGAAATGGATTTAAAATTGGTTCAATTGCTAGGCCCAAAGGGTAGCCATTAATGTGTAACCAACCCATAGCCTAGGGCCACCCGAGGACATTAGGCTCACAAAGGCTGGATTTCATTATGGGGGCCTGAACCAAAAGGGGCATTGTCTCTCTTTGACTTTCACCCCAACCCCAAAGTTCAAGGGAAATTTGAATAAAGCTTAGGTGTGACTAATGTCTAGGTTTCCCCAAAAGTGGTGTAGTAGGAGCAACATCTATTACCAATGTAGTTGGAATCCTTGGCAGCAAGACTAAGAAATCCCTGCTGGCTCATAGGCTAGTTTTTCCTTTAAAAGATGATGGAGCTGTCTTTGTAAGGGGACTATTCCTGGTCACCTAAAGCAGAGTTATCAAACGATAAGTGGTACCCAAAATAGGTTAAAATATAATTGAAAAATATTTAACAAAATAAATAAAAATACAGTTAACACAGAGAATTTTAATATATGGTTTTCTAAGACAGCATGTGGCTTTTATGTATTTCTATCAACATTTGACACCACTGGCCTAGGGCATAAAAGCTCCTCAAGCCCAGCTCGTTAATATTTTTGCTGCATATCCTTTCCATGAATAAACTTTTTTGTTAAATGTCACGTGATCCATAAGTGTCTCATTTTGTTCTAATCCTGAACCTGAACCACTGGGTCAGTCTGAGTCAGGTTTGGCCCTGAATATTTGCTATAGCCACAAGATTGGTTCAGGAAGTCTTATGGATAACGTCATGGTTGAAGTGGAGGAAGGACTATGAGGAAGGGAAAGCCCCAGGTGATTGGGTGGCCCGACATGGGAGTCTGGCACCCCGTGGCTGCCACGCTTTTGGCCACATATGTTGAGTCCTCTCAATGGGACAGGGAGGGAGCTAACCCAGTGAGATTAGCCCTCTGGATATTTCAGGAAGTTGAGAGGAAGAATAAAGGTACCAGTGGGGTAGCATCTATGTCTGATTACCCTAGAAAAGTTGAATCACTGGCAAAGGATCGTAGGATTATAGTTTTAGAATTGAAGAGACCTTAGAGATCATTAAATCTAGCCTAGCCTCTTCGTTTTATGGATGAGAAAATGAAGTCTAGCTAAGTGACTTTCAAGGTCACACAATAAGCGTCTGAGGTGAGATCTGAACCTAGGTTTTCTTGACTCCAAATCCAGCGCTCTATCTACCACATCATGTTGCCTTTCTAGGAAAACTGATGAGAACTGAGAACCCAACCTAGAACCCACTCTCTTATTAGAGAGTTTTGAACTTGGGATGGGGTGACTTCCTTCATTGAGGGTTGGAGGGCAGGTGAGCTTTTACCATCAAGGAACTTGGGAGGTTTCAAGACCCGTTTCTAGCCTATGGGGGTGCTAGTAAGACTGAACTTTGATATCCTGGATTGGAGTAGTAGTAAAAGTCCTTCAGATGATTCTAGGTTGTGACTCAGAGGCTGAGGGTCTAGTCCTAGCCCACATGGTCTGCCTCCTCCTCCAGACCAATGACCTTTCCTCCAAGGACCTGGCTTACTGATGGCTTCACTATCAGGGAGACAATTAAACCTTGGTGACTATCAATCCAGTAATAGGGGATACCTTGAAAGATGGACATCCTGACAGTAAACTGAACTACAAGCTACATGGTTTGGAGCCTTGAAGGAGGCAAATAAAATATTTTTAAAATTAAGTTTAATTTTCACACAAATAAAGTCAGATCTAAACAACTGGGAAAATATCAATTGCTCATACATAGGCTGAGCTAATATAATAAAAATGACAATTCTACCTAAATTACTTTACATATGCAGTGCCATACCAATCAAACTACCAAAAATTATTTTATAGAGCAAGAAAAAATAATAACAAAATTAATCTGGAAGAACAAAAGATCAAGAATATCAAGAGAATTAATGAAAAAAAATGCAAAGGAAGGTGGCCTAGCTGTAACAGATCTAAAACTATATTATAAAGTGGCAATCAATGAAACTATTTGATACTAAGAAATAGAGTGGTGGATCAGTGGAATAGATCAGGTAGAAGACACAGTAGTAAATGATCTACTGCTTGATAAACCCAAAGGCTCTAGCTTCTGTAATAAGAACTATCTACTTGACAAAAACTTCTGGGAAAACTGGAAAATAGTATGGAAGATACCAGGCATAGACCAACATCTCATACACTATATCAAGATAAGGACAAAATGGGAACATGATTTATTCATAAAGAGTGATACCATAAGCAAATTAGGAGAGCAAGGAATAGTTTACCTGTCAGATGGATGGAGAAGGGAAGAATTCATGATCAAACAAGAGATAAAGAACATTACGAAATGCAAAATGGATAATTTTGATTACATTAAATTGAAAAGTTTTTATACAAACAAAGCCAATGCATTCAAGATTAGGAGGGAAGCAGAAAACTGGGAAAGAATTTTTCAACCAGGGTCTCTGATAAAGGCCTCATTTCTAAAATATATAGAGAACTGAGTCAAATTTATAAGAATACAAGTCATTTCCCAGTTGTTAAATGGTCAAAGGATATGAACAGTCAGTTTTAGGAGAAATAAACTAAAGCTATCTATAGTCACATAAAAAATGTTCTAAATCACTATTGATTAGAGAAATACAAATCAAAATGACTCTGAAGTACCATATCACACCTATCAGATTGGCTAACAAGACAAAACAGGACAATGATAAATGTTGGAGAAGATGTGGGAAAATTGAAACACAGCTTCTTCAATAAGAACTCATTACTTGACAAAAACTTCTGGGAAAAGTGGAAAATAGTATGGCAGAAACTAGGCATAGACCAACATCTCACACCCTATACCAAGATAAGGACAAAATGGGAACATGATTTAGACATAAAAGGTGATACCATAAGCAAATTAGGAGAGCAAGGAATAATTTACCTGTCAGATCTATGGAGAAGGGAAGAATTCATGATCAAACAAGAGATACAGAACATTATGAAATGCAAAATAGATAATTTTGATTAAATTAAAATTTTTTTGCACAAACAAAACCAATGCAACCAAGATCAGAAGGAAAGCAGAAAGCTGGGAAACAATTTTTACAACCACTGTCTCTGATAAAAGCCTCATTTCTAAAATATATAGAGAACTGAATCAAATTTATAAGAATACAAGTCATTCCCCAATTGATAAAGGGTCAAAGGATATGAGCAGTCAGTTTTCAGATAAAGAAATCAAAACTATCTATAGTCATATGAAAAAAATGCTCTAAATCATTATTGATTAGAGAAATACAAATTAAAACAACTCACCTCACATCTATCAAATTGGCTAGTATGACAGAAAAGGAAAATGTTGGATGTTGAAGGGGATGTGGGAAAATTGGAACACTAATGCATTGTTAGTGGAGTTATGAACTTATCCAACCATTCTGGAGAGCAATTTGGAACTATGCTCAAAGGGCAATCAAACTGTGCATGCCCTTTGATCCAGCAATACCACTACTGGGTTGTATCCCAAAGAGATCAAAAGAAAAGGGAAAAGGACCCATACATACAAAAATATTTATAGTGGCTCTTTTTGTGATGGTAAAGAATTGGAAATTGTGGGGATATGCATCAATTGGGGAATGACTGAACAAGTTGTAGTATATGAATGTAATGGAATATTATTGTCCTATAAGAAATGATGAGCAGTCAGGTTTCAGAAAAACCTGGAAAGACTTACGTGAACTGGTGCTGAATGAAGTGAACAGAACCAGAAGAACATTGTACACAGTAATAGCAACATTATGGGATGATCAGTTTATGATAGACTTAGCTCTTCTCAACAATACAATGACCCAAGACAATTCCAAAAGACTCATGATGGAAAATACTATCCATATCCAGAGAAAGAACTATGGAGTCATAATGCAGATTGAAGCATATTTCACTTTTTTTTTGTTTTTTCTTTCTCATGGTTTTTCCCTTTTGTTCTGATTCTTCTTTCACAACATGACTAATGTGGAAATATGTTTAACATGATTGTACACGTATAACCTATATCAGATTGCTTGCTGACTTGGAGAGGTAAAAGGGAAGAGAAGGAGGGAATAAAATTTGGAACTCAAAATCTTACAAAAATGAATGTTGAAAACTATCTTTACATGTAATTGGAAAAAAATAAAATACTATTAAGTGACAAAAATAAATTAATGAATAGCAATTTTTTTTTGGCTAGGCAATGGGGTTAAGTGACTTGTTCAAGGTCATCCAGCTAGTAAGTGTCAAGTGTCTGAGGCTGGATTTGAACTCAGGTCTTCTTGACTCCAAGTACATGACTCTATCCACTGGGCCACCTAGCTGCCCCTCAAAATTTTTTAATTTAATTTTTTCAAGTAGCAAAAGTCTACTTTTTCTCCCCCGACACTTCCTCTTCCTCCCCCAGCTGGAAAAGAAAATATATGAAAGAAGGCAAGTAAAATAAATTCCTGCATTGGCCATGTTCAAAAAATATATCTCAATCTGTACCCTAAATCCATCACCTTTCTATGGGTCCATTGGAATTGTGGTTGGACATAGTTCTTAAGTCTTTCAAAGTTGTTTTTCTTTACAGTGTTATTGTTGTTATTTTATATAAATTGCCCTCCTGGTTCTGTTCACTTTGCTTGAGCAGACAAAGTATTCATCTTGCATGCAACCTGCCCCTAGTGAGTCAATACTGACACTGACCCTGGACCTCTACCTACTCAGTCTTTCCAGACTTACCAGCCAGAATCTCTCCCTTTCTGGGGTGACACCAAATTTTTGCTGGTTTAGAGACTTGTGTTGACAGACTGCACTATTTCTTCCATCCTCTCTCTCTCTCTCTCTCTCTCTTTTTTTTTTTTTAGTGAGGCAAATTGGGGTTAAGTGACTTGGCCAGAGTCACACAGCTAGTAAATGTCAAATGTCTGAGGTCAGATTTGAACTCAATTATCAATTACTTGCTGGATACCTATCTCCTCCTAGACGTAGGCATCTAATAATCAACATGTCTCAAGTTGAACTCACATTCCCCGCTAAATTGATTAATCAATCAATCAACAAGCATTTATTAAGTGCCTACTATATGTTAGGTACTGTGCTAGATGCTAGGGATGGAAAGGCAAAAATAAAACAATTTCTACCCTCAAGGAGCTTACGCTCTAACAGGAGAGACAATATGCACATACAAATGGAGGGCAAGTTGATCAGGGGATCCCTGATCAATTGATTTCCTCTCTAACCCATTTGATGGATATAAGTGGCAGGTAATAGAGCTAAAGAGGTGTTAAAGTTTTTCTCCTCAGACTTTGGGAGGTTGAATTCACAGCTTGTAAAGGATTTTGAACTGGTTGTGGCCCATGTGCACTCGTAAAGGGTTCACCTCTTTCAGAATGTGATGGGTCAATGTAAAAGAAGTAAAATGAAGTGGATGTGAAGTAACCCTTCACTCAGTTTAATGGAATTATAAGGCAGCTAGCCATTGGCTAATTGAAGAATCTGTTGCAATCTTGGTGATTTTTAAAAAGCACCTTACCCTGACCTAGGGAAACTTAAAATTGGTTTTCACCTCACCTCCAATCACTTAGGCTAATAAGATATAGAAGATAAGAAATATTTTATTTGTACAACAAAAATACGGAAAAAGTTTATACCCAGCCCCAGGGACAATCAAGAAAACTCTCCTAATATTCCCTATTGGAAAATAACTTGGGGATGTTTGTGAGTCCCCCTGGAATGAAATGTGGAAAGAAAACTCTGGAGGCAGAGCTCCTAAGTTCAGAACCTGAACCTAAATACTGTCACTTACTACCCGTGGGTAAGGGACTTAAGTTCTCTGGGCCTGTTTCCTCATCTGCCAAAAAAAAAAAAATTAGGGGCAGTTAGGCAGCACAGTGGATATAGCACCAGCCCTGAAGTCAGGAGGACCTGAGTTCAAATCCGGCCTCAGACCAAACACTTGACACTTACTAGCTGTGTGATCCTGGGCAAGTCACTTAACCCCAATTGCCTAAAACAAAAAAAAAAAAATTAAGAAGTTGGACAAGATGACCTCTAAGGTCCCTTCCAACTCTGAATCTATGACCCTATGATACTATGACCTATATAATCAGTCCAACTTAACAGTACCATTGAGACACTAGGTCAATGTTCCTCCCTTTTGTACCAATCTATCTAATACTGGGAAGGACAAGGTCTTCCATCCTGGCTCTAAGACTTGTTGCTCCTCAATGCATACAGTTCCCTGACACATTGGCCTTTCTTTTTGTACCAGTTTTTTGGTGTGTTCCTCCAATAGAGGCCCTGTTTCCTTTGCTTTGTTCTCTCACTGAAGCTCTGTCTCTCCAGAAGCCATGTGATGCAGTGGCCTACAGGCCTCTCCCCATCTGGCTCAATTGCCGTTTCAACATCTCCATCTGGTGCTGGCTTTTCCATTCACATAGTTCCCTGTAGGGCCTGCATAGATGCACAGGCCTCTCTCCAGATCCAGAAATAACCCAATGTCTCTGTCTCCTCTCTTCCATATGGCCAAAACTAGCCAGAGGATTATTTGGTGAGGGAGGGAGAAAGATTTACCTGCACATTGTTATTTCTCTCAGCAGTTAAGAAATCTGTAGTTCCTGAAAATTATCAAAGGTACTGTCTTTCCCCAAATACAGTACACTGACCGGCATTAGCAAGTATGGGCAGATGATATGTTACATCTTTGATGGTCACCCTTGGAGCATTTGAATATCAGCCTGGTCACTAGCTAGTCTGGGCTTCTCTGGTATGATTCACTGCCACTTTTGAAGACTAGATCCCCTCATCCTTAGGGTGTCCTTGACTTCAGTGGCCAGTAGTTTTAATGTAGGCCTTTGGATGGTCTAGGGTGAATTGAACTGAACCCAAAAAGGTCAGACTTTGTAGAGGACCTCTTGAGAGCTTTGAATCTGGAGTGGAAAGGCATTACCTTCAGACCTAGCCTGTTCATGCAAGTATTTTCCTCAGATGGAGGCATTTCTGGCAGCCTTCCCAAGCTTTCCACTGGTATAAACAAACTCACAGTTCTCTTCCTCAAGATTTTGACTCGTATCCTAATAGGATGCAAACTGTCTACCTGCATCTGATCAGTGGTTCTTTCCTATGGCTTGGTTTCTCAGTCCTTCCATGCTGCTGTCTTCCTTTTTGCTAGTGAGTCTGATCATCTCCCGGTGAACAACAAGTGGTTATTATTTTCATAGAGCCCTGACCATCCCTGGGGCTATTTTGTGAACTGAGCTCCCTCTTATTCATCCAAACCTGAGTTCTCCCCCATTAACACTTCAACCTATTCCTTTCCCTCTACAGACGAACCTATCCTTCTTCTTCTCTGGGAGGTAGCCTGGCACAGTGGAGAGAATGTGTAACCTTCAGTGAACTGATCAACAAGCATTGATTAAGTTCCTACTATGTGTCAGGAAACGTGCTAGGTAGAGATACAAAGACAATTAATGAAATTATTCCTACTCACAAGGAACTCTCTTCCCTTGTGTGTAGTAGGGGACTGAAAACCACTCACTCTGAGTAATCGTGAAGCTCAGCGCCTGTGGCAAATGCAGGGAGGACTGGAAAATAAGCCCAGTTATTACAAGCATTTACAGAGTGCTCAGCTGATGCAATTCCCATGTGAACTTTGGAGCATGCATAGATATTGTGTAACTATTTCTGTTTCTGCTAACCTTGTGGTGAATAGGAGCCTCTTTGAGTAGGGACCTTGGCTCTTTGTTCTTTTGTTTTAGGGGAAGATGGCAGCAATCTGGTGAACTTTGAGAGATGAGGAGACTGAGGCACCTGAGGTGCAGCAGTGGAGTCTGTCCCAGGGCTTCATCCAGCCAATCTAGCTCTGAAGTTTAGAAGGAGGAGATACCTTCAAGACCATCATTATCCAAGACAGGGCTCAACAGCAGTGATGCTACATTAAAACATGAAATTAAAACATGTTGGGACTAATATTGCGTAGAAACTGTGTTAAGTCTGAGCCCACTTTCTTCAGAGACCAAAGAAGGATAAGGAGAAGTCTACCACCAAGGTGTTGGGGGGAAAATTTGTATATATCCCTTTGTAAAAGCTAATTAATGTTAATTGGTTAAATGGAACTAGTGTGCTAGTCACTGATGCTAACGGTGGGGGAGACATACCAGATTGTGGGCTTGAGTTGGCGGCATTAGAGAAGAGTCATGTCAATCTCTTAGAAGTTCCCCTAGTATCCTGAAGGGGAAATGTATCTGGCCTCACTGAGAAAGTTAGGTAGGAGTACTCACTACAAATAAAAAGAAAATAAATGCCAATAAACACAAAGCAGTTAAATACAAGGCTGTTTGAGAGGGAGGGCACTAGCAATTAAGGCGATCTGGAAAGATTTCAGGTAGAAAGTGTTGCTAAAACTATGGCTTGAAGGAAGAGAAGTGTTATACAAAGTAGAAGTGAGAAGGGACTGCATTCCAGGCCTGGGGGATGGCTAGTGTAAAAGCTGCAGAGTTTAAGAGGTGGAGTAGTATACCATGAGATTGGAAAGATAGATTGAGGCAGTCTGTGAAGGACATTGAAAGCTAAACAGAGTACATCATTTTTTATTTTAGAGGCAATAGGAAGCCATAGTAGTTCATTGAGTAGGAGAATGACATGGTCAGATCTGTACTTAAGGAAAATGATTTTATGTGGAGGATGGACTGAAATAGTGAGAATCTTGAGGCAGGGAAACCAATTAGGGGGTTATTGCAGATCTCTGGGTAAGAGGTGATTAACGTCTGAGCTAAGGTGGCAGCTGTGTGAGTAGAGAGTAGGGAGTGGATGTAAGAAATATTGTGGACATTGAAATGGCAAGATTTGGAAAAGTTTTAGACACATCGTGTCTGAGATGAATCAGAAAGATCTAGGTTCATATTCCACTTTAGACACTTGCTAGTTGTATAACCCTGGGAAGTCACATAACTTCTATGGGCCTCAGTTTCCTCATATATATTTCTTGTGTTATTGCTATAGCTAGCATTTCTAGCACTGTTAAATAATAATGGTGATAATGAGCATCCTTGCTTTACTCCAGATGCCATTGGGAGGACCTCTAAATTTTTTCCATTACATAGAATGTCATTGTTGTCCATTGTTCAGTAATGTCTGATCCTTTGTGACCCATGGACCATAGCACGTCAGGATTTTCTATCCTCTGTCTGTCCAAGTCCTTGTTTGTTTTTTCATGACACTATTCATCTTACCCTTTGATATTCCCTTTTCCTTTTCCTTTAAATCTTCCTCAAAATCAGAATCTTTTCCAATGAGTCCCATCTTCTCATTATGTGGCCAAAAGACTTAAGCTTCAGTATTTGACCTTCCAGTGAATAGCTTGAATTAATTTCTTTAAGTGTTAACTGATTTGATCTCCTTGCTGTCCAACAAACTCTCAAAAGTCTTCTCTAGCACCATGATTAAAAAGAACCAATTCTGCCACACTCAACTTTCCTTATAATCCAACTCACAGCCATACATTGCTACTGGAAAAACCATAGCTTTGACAGACAGCTTTGTTGGCAAGGTGATGTCTCACTTTTTTACTGTCCGGATTTGCTATAGCTTTCCTTCCAAGGAGCAAGCGTCTTTTAATTTCATGACTGTAGTTGCTGTCTGCAGTGATCTTTGAGATCAAGAATATAAATTGCTTCTCCCTCTCCCTCCAGAAAGAGATGGGACCAGTTGTCAAGATCTTAGTTTTTTTTTTTATGTTAAGCTTCAAGCCAGCTTTTACACTCTTCTATTTTACTCCCATTAAAAGGCTTCTTAATTCCTATTCACTTTCTACCACCAGATTGGTATCATCTGCATATATGAGATTGTTAATATTTCTCCTAGCAACCTTAATTCCAGCTTTTGATTCATCTAGCCTGGCATTTCCCATAATACATTCTGCATAGAAGTTAAATAAATAAAGTGACAACCTTGTTGTACTCCTTTTCTAATCTTAGACCAATCAGTTGTTTCATGTTTGGGTTCTGATTGGTGCTTCTTGGCCTGAATACAGGTTCCTCAGGAGACAAGTAAGATGATCTGGTACTCCCATCTCCTTAAAGACTTACCACATTTTGTTGTGATCCACACAGTCAAAGGCTGTAGTGTAAGTCAATGAAGCAGAAACAGATGGTTTTCTGGAACTCCCTTGCTTTCTTCATAATCTAGTGGTGTTGGCAATTTGGTCTCTAGTTCCTCTGCCTCTTTGAAAACCAGATTGTACTTCTGGTAATTCTTGGTTCACGTATTGCTGAACCCTAGCTTGCAGAAACTTAAGCATAACCTTGTTGGCATGTGAAATGAGTGCAATTGTTAGGTAATTTGAACATTCCTTGGAATGGCCCTTTTTTAGGACTGAGACATAAATTGATCTTTTCCAATCCAGTAGCCAGTGCTGTGTTTTTCAAATTTGCTGGCATATTGAATGCAACAATTTAACAGCATCATCTTTTAGAGTTTTAAATAATTCATCTGGAATTCCAACACTTCCTCTAGCCTCATTGTTAGCAATGCTTCCTATGACCCACTTGACTTCATTCTCTAGTATGTCTGGTTCTAGATCAGTAACCACACTTTGTGGTTATTGATGATGTTAAGATCTTTTTTGAGTAGTTTTGTGGGTTTTTTTTTGTATTCTTGCCACCTCTTCTTAATCTTTTCTACTTCTGTTAAATTTGTACCATTTTAGTCTTATTTCATGCCCATTTTTTTGTGAAACTTTCCCTTGATAGCTCTAATTTTCTTGAAGAGATCCTGTCTTTTCAATTCTATTGTTTTCTTCTATTTCTTTGCATTGTTGATTTAAGAAAACTTTCTGGCCTCTCCTTGCTATTCTCTGGAATTCTGCATTCAGTTGGGTATATCTTTCCCTTTTTCTTTTCCCCTTCACTTTTCTTCTTTCCTCAACTATTTGTAAAGCCTCATCAGACAACCATTTTTCTTTCTTGCTTTTCTTTTTCTTTGGAATGTTTTTTGTTGTTGTTTCCTGTACAATATTGTGAACCTCTGACCATAGTTCTTCAGGCACACTATCTACCACATCTAATCCCTTAAATTTATTCATTACTTCCATTTCATATTCATAAAGGATGCTATCTAGCTCATGTCTGTATGGTCTGAGGGTTTTCCCTACCTTGTTCAATTTAAGTCTGAATTTTGCAATAAGAAGGTCATGATGTGAGCTACAGTCTTGTTTTAGCTGACTATATAGAGCAAAGGTGGGGAACCTGGGGTCTTAAGGCCACATGTATCCCTTTGGGTCCTCAAGGGCAGCCCTTAGACTCAATCCAAACTTCATAGAACAAATCCCCTTAATAAAAGGATTTGTTCTGTAAAACTTGGACTCAATCAAAAGGCCACACCCAAGGACCTAGAAGGCTACAGCTTCCCTAACCCTGGTATAGAGCTTCTCCATCTTTGGCTGCAAAGTATATAATCAATCTGATTTCTATATTGACCATCTGGTGATGTCCATGTGTAGAGTTGCCTTTTGGGCTGTTGAAAAAGAATGGTTGTTATGACCAGCAAGTTATTTGGACAAAACTCTATTCATATCTACCCTACTTCATTTTGTACTACAAGACCAAACTTGCCTGTTATTCTAATTATCTTTTGATTTCCTACTTTAGCATTCCAATTCCTTACGATGAATGTGACATCTTTTTTTTGTGTGCGTGTTACTTAAAGAAGATATTATAGGTCTTCATAGAACTGATCAACTTTGGCCTCTGGCATCAGTGGTTGGAGCATGGACTTGAATTACTTTGATGTTGAACAGTTTGCCTTGGATTTGAACAGATATCATTAGGTCATTTTTCAGACTGTACTACAGTACTGCCTTTCTCATCCTTTTATTGACTTTGAGGGCTACTCCATTTCTTCTAAGAGATTCTTGCCCACAGTAGTATATGTAGTGATCATCTGAATCAAACTCACTCATTCCTGTCTATTTAAGTTCACTGTCACCCAAAATATCAATATTTAATCTTTTGGTCTTTTATTTGACCACATCCAGCTTACTTTGGTTTATAGATTTTACATTCCAGGTTCCTATGCAATACTGATCTTTATGGTATTGGACTTTCCTTTTGTTTCCAGATGCACCAGCAGCTGAGCTTCCTTTCTGCTTTGGCCCAGATACTTCATTAATACTAGGGCTACTTGTGGCTGTCCTCCATTCTTATGTCCCGGACACCTTCTAACCCTAGGGGTTCCTTTTCCCATGAACAACAACTACTTATTATATTAAGGAAATGTCCGTTTATTCCTATGACATCCAAAGTTTTTAATAGAAATAGATATCGGATTTTGTTAAAAGCATCTGTTTTCAGCAGCTATTCATGTAATCATTTATATTATTAAGAGTTAATTATATATGTATGTGTATACACACCCACACACACACATACACACACACATATATAGTCTTGTTTATATTGAACCAATTCTTCATTACTGGTATAAACCCAACCTGATCACAGTGTATAATCTTTCTAATATGTTATTATAGCCTATTTACTAATAATTTATTTAAAATAATGTTCGTTAGGGATAGTGTTCTTTGTTTTGTTTCTCTTCTTCGTTTTTTTCCTAGTTTGGATATCAAGACAATATTTGTACCTTAGAAAGAAATTAGAAAGGTATTTTCTTTTCTCATTTTGGCAAGCAGTTTATGTATTACTGGAATTGATTGGTTTTTGAATGTTTGATAGAATTCACTTGTGAATCCATCTTGTCCTGAAATTTTTCCTTTGGGAGTTCATTTATGGTTTCTTCAATTTTTTCCTCTGATATCAGCTTAAATAGTTTGTAAGTATTCATCCCATACCTAACAAGTTATCATTTTTGTTATCACATAATTGACCAAAATAACTTCTAATAATTTCCTTTATTTTCTTTGTAATTTGTTAAGTTCTCCTTTTTCATTTTCAACTAAAACAATTTGGTTTTCCTCTATCTCTTTTAATTTGGTTAGCTGTTTATTTTATTAGTTTTTGTTTGTTTATTTGTTTGTTTTTCTTTTTCTTTTTTTTTGCTAAGCAATGGGGTTAAGTGACTAGCCCAGGGTCACACAGCTAGGAAGTGTCAAGTGTCTGAGGCTGGATTTGAACTCAGGTCTTCCTGACTTCAGGGCTGGTGCTCTATCTAATGTATTAGTTTTTTTTTTAAATGGCTTCTAATTTTATTTCTTAATTCAATGGTCTTTTTGCATCCAACTGAATTAATCTCTTCTTTAGTTTTCATACTTTCTACTTTGTTATTTAGTTGGAGATTTTTGATTTGTTGTTCAAATTTTTTTGTTAATTGATACATTCTTTTTCTTTTCTTTTCATATTTTTTGGTGAGGCAATCAGGGTTAAGTGACTTGCCCAGGGTCACACAGCTAGTACGTGTTAAGTGTCTGAGGCTGGATTTGAACTCAGGCCCTCCTGACTCCAAGGCCAGAGCTCTATTCACTGCACCACCTAGCTGCCCTCAAATTTTTTTCATTGTATGCTCTTCTCTTTTGTTGATAAAAATGTTTAGCCATAAAATTTCCCCTCAGAACTGCTTTAGCTCTCTATTCCATAAGTTTCAGTATACTGTTTCATTATTGTTATATTCTTTTATGAAATTTTCAATCACTTAAATAATTTGTTCTTTGACATACCCTTTCTTTAGAATTATGTGTAGTCTCTAATTACTTTAAATGTTTTTTCTTTAAGGGTCCTTTATTTTATTTATGTAATTTTATTGCATTATGATCAATAGATAATGTGCTTAGCATTTCTGCTTTTCTACATTTTTGGTGAGGTCTCTATGCTTCAACACCTGGTCAATTTTTGTAAAGGTATGTATAGCTGAATAGTAAGTAAATTATTTTCTATTACAATTTTATTACCCCAAATGTCTAGCATATCTAAATTTTCTAAAGTTATATTTAGGATCTTAACTTCTTTCTTATTTATCTTTTAGCTAGATTTGTCTGGGTTTGAAAGGGAGACATTGAGATCCCTCACTATTTCTATTTCTTCCTCCAATTTGATTAACTTTTCCTTTAATTATTTAGATGCATATTGTTAGATACACATATATTATGCATTGATATTGATTCATCATCTATAGCACCTATGAGCATAATGTAATTTCCCTGCTTATCTTTTTTTACTTTTTCTATATTTACTGCAATGTTTTCTGAAATGATAATCATTATCCCTGCTTTTTAAAAATTCAAGTGAAGTATAATAGATTTTGCTCCAGTTCCCCATTTTAACTGTATGTGAATCATTGTGTTCCTGTTTCTTGTAAGCAACTTCTTGTGGGTTTCTGATTTCTGATCCATTTTTCTATCTTCTTCCATTTTATGAGTGAGTTCATGCCATTCACATTCATAGTTGTGACTATTAATTGTGTATTTGCCTCCATTCTGTCCTCTTGTACTTTTTCCTCTCTCTATTACCAAGTTCCTCTTTACAAATAAAAATAAGGTGGTAGAAGAAAGGGATTTCCCTGGTAACTTGTGATTTTTTAAGTGAAATGGCCTGTTTCCTCTCTATTGCAGCTTGTTTCTTCTCCTTTTAAAAGTATTGGGGAACATCTTAGATTTTTCCTCTTTCTTCCTTTTTCTCTAATTCTTCCTTCACATTCCTCCCTCTAACATCCAAGATTATTTTACTTACGACTATTCTTTTACCTATCCTGCCCTCCCTCTTAAATCTCTCTCTACAAAGATCCTTTGTTCCTGTCCCATTCAATTTTTCTTTTGAGTTTAACTTATTTCTATATTGAGATGGAAGGGGGAGAAGGGGGTGGGTGAAGAAAGGTTGTAAGCTGAAAGTGAGGTCAATTCCAAAGGACTTATACTGAAACATGCTATGCACTTCCAGATTAAGAGCTGATGGAGTCAGTGGTTGCCATGGAGATCAATCAGGGATGCTGAGATTTCCTCATCAGCTTCAGATGTGGCTGCATGTGCTTTGTCCTCTGCTCAGCCTGCCCCCGTGGCTTGCTTAGCACAGGATCTTTTTAGGAAGGGAATAAGCACTTATTAAGCACCTACTCTGTGGCAGGCACTGTGCAAAGTGCTTTTTATCAATATTATCTCATTTGATCTTCACAACAAACCTGCAAGGTAGGTGCTATTATTGTCATCCCCATTTTGTAATTGAGGAAATGGAGGCAAACAGAGATTAAGTGATCTGCCTAGGGCTACAAAGCTAGTAAGTGTCTGAGGCCACATTTGAACTCAGGTCTTCCTAACTCCAAGCCCAGCACTCTATCCACTACACTACCAAATGCTTTTGTGAATTCCTAGACTGGATGGGGGAGTCTAGAAGGGATTTTTTTTCCCAATTATTTATAAGAGTGGTGCATCTCTAAGCCCTGATAGAGTGTTGTCTGGGGGATCTGGGTTCCTCTGAGTCCTAGCAGGCCGACATTTTCTTATAATCCTCTGTCGGCTAAGTCCTTAAAGTTCTGGTCCCATGTCTTTTCCCAGGGATCTCTTAAAGGTGCTGTAGGATCCAGGCCAGATTGCTTTTTTCAGTCCTTCTGTTTCTGGTTCCTTGAATACATATATCCACAGGTTTTGACAGCCTTTGCAATGATTGCATAGTTCTTGAATCTCTGATAATGACCTCTAAACCCCAGAAATATCTTAATCTCCTGATAAGTCTTCAGACACGGCAAGGTGACAAGTGCTTCTATCTTCTTAGGGTTAGCACCCTGGAACTCACTCCCTGATGAGATACTACTTGACAGAGGCTGGGTGAGACTGGTCCTTGTCAAATGACAGCTTTAGGTCAGCAGCCTCCAGTAGGCCTAAGGCCTTCTGCAGTCTCCCTTCTTGCTCTTCAGACATCTCTGAAAATGCCACGAGCTCATTCAGATAAACTAAAACCTATAAGTAGTTCATGTCACCCGATACTTTTAAAAATATATGTTATTGGTGCCTTTTGTCTTTCTGTCTCCTCCTCCAGAAAGAGCCTCCCTTGTGACAAAGAAAAATGATTAAACAAAATCTGCTAAAGAAGCATTGCCTAACAATGTCTATAATATTCTGTCCTAATATTCTCCCATATTTCTGCTGCAAAGAAGGAGGTTTTGTTACCTCTTCTTTAGTCCATTCCATCTACTATCTTTTACATGATCCAGTGGAAAATGGCAGGGACCTCAGGCTGCCCATACTGTAGATTTCCAGCGCTTAGCCCAGAGCCTGGTTCTCCGTAAATGTTTATTGATTGACTTCTAGACAAATGAAGGCTGACTTCTCCTGATCTCCATTTGTTATGGGCATCTGATAGTACTTGTTGAGTTCCAACACAGAGAACTGAATACCAAACAGACCATTTAAAGCTTCCTGCACTCATGGCATAGTGTACTGAGCCATGTTAGTTTTCTCATTCATCAGTTCACACACATCTAAATTTTCTCCCTCTTCTTCTTCACTGCGGGTGGGGTGTGTGGACCATAGTACTCTGTGATGCTACCTTTGATTAATATCTGTTTTCAGGGAGTTCCCTAATTGCTTCATGACTGAGAAAAAAATCTTGGGAAAATGTCAGGGGTTCTTGAGAGGGACCACACTGTCTATTGCTTCCTATTATGTCCACTTATATAGTTCTCAGCCCAACGTTTCTCCTGAATTTCTTCTTCAAATGATCCTTCCATTCCTTTGGTACTGGAGGGTCTCAGAATCTGCATCTGTCTTGCCCCTGGAGCGGAGGGTTCTGTGTACACCCTCAAGTTTCCATTAGCACTGTATTCTATTATCCCATAAGCTCCTTCTCAGTAGGCAAGAAAAGTCACGATGCACTGAATTCCAGATTGTAGTACTCTACCAGGACTATGAATAGGATTCCTAATCAATGAAGAAACACCAGGAAGTTTGGTTGGTTGGGTTTGGCCATACCTGAATCATGACATCCACCTTTTTGCCAATATCCACGTCTTCAATGTTTCAGGCTGGCTATAGCTGTCTCTTACAGAGCTCCTAGGAGCAGGGCTGTTGAGAGACTCAAATGAAATAATGGTTGTAAAATATTTTGCAAACCTTAAGGTGCTATGTAAATGTTAACTTATTATTATTTTTATTATTATTAGCATATAGTCACCAGGCCTCCAGTCTGGTGATGACTTCATTCTCTGAGCCTTCTCCTGCACTCCTCCTGAGCTCAACAATGTTTATTAAGCAATACAGGACTGTGCTGGGAAATGTTTAACAACCCAATTCTCTGAGGGAAAAAAATATGAACATATACTTTTAAGTTTAATATGCATTATTAACACTTTCTTAAGTGTATATAATCAACAAGATAATAAGTCAAGTCCAAATTTATAGCAAATTTCTAAAGTATAAATGCTGATACTCAAAATTTAACAATGGGAGCTCAGGAGTGTTCTACGTGGGGGTCTGGCCTTCCCCTGCCTAGGAGCCCCTAAAACTGGGATATCATGTTATCTCAGGGTTGCCTTTGGGTTCAGTTTTCCCTCATCACTGAAGAGGAATTCTCCTGTGGAAGAGATATAACTATTTGAGTTCCCTGACTCATTGGTGGGAACCCATACTCAATTTCTTTTTTTTTTAATTTTAAAAAAATTAAAAAAATTTTTTTTACTCAATTTCATCCTCATAAGAATCATCATCTGTTGGGCTATTATCTTGCTCTATCAACAGGTGGTCAAGCTCTTCTTAGAGTTTGAAGAGTTGGCTTTCTGTCATTACTTTCTACTGGCTCATCAGAGATTCTGACCAAGTCCCCATTAGGTAATAGATGTTTTTGGTGTATTGCATTTGTAGGGTCCTGCTCATGATCTGGGGCTACTTTGTAAACCTGTAGGTTGCTCAAACTCTCCAAGATTTGGTAGGATAAGTTTTTCATAGATTTATCTTGTGTGTTCCTTTCACACCAAGATTTCTTAGCAGAATTCTGTCACAGTCTTCACAATGGACTCTAGCATTGTCCAGCTGCTCATTACTATCAGGACTTTTCTGACCTGAGGCCATGGGTAACCAATAAGCCTCCTTTCACCTATTTCTTAACTGAGATACATGCTATTTATGAGTCTCTCCATTTTGCTAAACTCCAAAGCACAAGTCAACAGACAAATATAGCTTCCCTTCAAACATTAGCAAATATAGAGTAAAATCTGAATCATCATTAATGGCAGCAACATATGCATGCATTGAAAATAACATGTTCCAACTCCACTGAGATTTTCACTCTGACTTCTAGTTTTCATGTTGAGAAGAGTGCAATTGAAATATTCAGATTGTGGGTCTCCCTGAGGGTGGCAAGATGTGGTTCTAGACTATTTGATTCCTGCCATGATCAACCTTTCCTTAAGCAGTTTGCTTTCAGAGTTACGACCTTGGCCAGAAGTAATATACCAAGGAGTATTTTTCTTATAACATCTTGTCAAATGTAGTAGCTTTCTAGTTTGTAGTTAGTTAGGTATACCTGTGCATACCAAGTGAAATGGTTAGTTACTACTAGAAGTAATGAAAAGTATTTGTCTTGTAACACCTTAGCAACTGTAGCAGCTTTCTGGTTTCTAGTTGGGGATGCCCATATATAAGAAATGGAATGGCTAGTCACCACTAGGATATGGAGAATATTCTTTTTGTTTCCTTCTAGAGACAAGAAGTCTCCAGAAGCACACACAGGCTCCAATGGTTTGCTAGTGCTTATCTTCTCCAAATAGGCAGCACAAATGGGCAGCATTTTCCTTTGGACACACTGAGCAGGATTTACACACTTCTCCTACACACCTACTGTCATTTGGAGGAAGTAAAATCTATTTGTCACTAGGTTAACAAGTTTTATTTTGACCCAGATGTCTAGACTTAGGATTTTTATTGATTGAAGAAAATCAAATTTATTTAAAAAACAAAGTCAAGAGATTAAATGTCATGAGTGAAGAATAGCAAGGAGGCTGGTGTCACAGGATTGAAGAGCATGTGGAGGGAAGCAAAGGGTAAGAAGACTGGAAAGGTAGGAAAGAGCCAGGTTGTGAAGATTCTTAAAAACCAAACAGAAGATTTTATATTTGATCCTGTAGGTGACAGGGAGTCACAGGAGTTTTTTTTTTTTAGGCAATTGAAGTTAAGTGACTTGCCCAGGGTCACACAGCTAGTAAGTATCAAGTGTTTGGTCTGAGGCCGGATTTGAACTCAGGTCCTCCTGACTTCAGGACTGGTGCTCTATCCACTGCACCACCTAGCTGCCCCTTACAGGAGTTTATTGAGAAGAGGGCTTATATGATCAGAACTGTGCTTTAGGAAGATCACTTTTGTTATTATTATTATTATTATTATTATTTTTTTTGGTGAGGCAATCATGGTTAAGTGACTTGCCCAGGGTCACACAGCTAGTAAGTGTCAAGTGTCTGAGGCCAGATTTGAACTCAGGTCCTCCTGACTCCAAAGTCAGAGCTCTATCAGGAATATCACTTTTGCGGCTAAATGGAGGATGGATAGGAGTGGGAAGAGATTTGAGGTTAGAAGTGGCTGGAAAGAATCAACAAGAAGAAAGACAATAAAGGTCAGTTTGGCTTAAGCCCATTGGAAAGTCATTGGAGGTAGTTGGGATGGGCAATGAAAGAGACACTTAAACATTCACTTCATACTGGCCTACTCAGACCTGAGCCAACCCTTTATGCTACACACTAATGTTAGCCTGAAAGTCCTAGAAGCAGTTCTCCACCAAGAAACCTACTGCATTCACCAGTAAAGGATTTCTGACAGCTCACAATTATCCAAAATGAAGCAGAGGGCTATAAGAAAGAGTTTTTAGTTTTGAAATGGACTGTCATCTAGAAATTCAAAGACTATATGTATGGATCTTGTTTCCACGGGTAGGTAGATAGTAATCTACTGAGTTATATTTTAACTAGGGCCAAATGGAATGCTGCCTGTTAGAGATGAGTAGTAAGACTGACTAACTAGTTTTCCTAGGTAGGTTATTTTTGGCTGCATGCCTAGATCCTTTGCCTTCTGGAATATTGCATTCCAAGCTCTGCTTTTTTGTGATGGTGGCTGATAAATAGGGTGTGACCTTGACTACGCCTTTTTGGTACTTGCATTCTTTCTTTTTGGCTGCATGTGGTTTTTTTCTTTTTCTTTTTTCACCTGGAAGCTCTGGATTTTGGCTGTCTTATTCCTGGTAATTTTCATTTTGGGATTTCGTTAAGGAGATGTGAAATGGATTCTTTCTATTTTCATTTTGCTTTTTGGTTCTAAGAGATCTGAGGAGTTTTTTTTTCTTTTGTTTTAAAGATTTCTTGAAATCTAGGCTCTTTTTTTGTCATGGTTTTCATGCAGTTGAGTAATTCTTAAATGATCTCTCCCTGATCTGTTTTCCAGGTCAGTTATTTTTCCTCTGAGATACCTAGATTTTCTTCTATTTTTCACTCCTTTTCATAATGTCTGTCAATGACTGCAATACTCTTCCCTCCTGGTCTCTATTTCCTGGTTTCTTTGGCACCTTCAAATCTCAACTTTGCATGAGGCCATTCCTGTTCTTGCTCAACGCTTGTGCCCTCTCTCTCAGATTACCTCCAATTTACTCTGAATATATCTCATATGGACAGAGTTGTTTACATATTGACTCCCCCATTAGAATGTGATCTCCTTAAGAGCAGAGACTATTTTACTTTTCTCTGCCTCCCCAGCACTCGGCCCAGTGTGTAGCATATAGTAAACTCTTAATAAAAGCTCATTGTTGACTTGACATATCTTTGACTGAGATGGTTAAAAGGTTTAGCAATAGCATCATAATTCTTTGCAAATCTGTAAGAGTAGCCACTGAATCCTAGAAAAATCCTTAATTTTCACAGGTTCTCTAGACATGGCCAGCTGAGGAATTCTTTTATATTCTCTGGATCTATGCTCATTCCCTCCTGCAATACAATGATACTTCAGAGAAGCTCTGCAACTTTAGACCATCTTTTTCCACCTGGTTTAATATTTACTTATCTCAGTCTTTCTTCAGGTTCTTCTACTATCAATGATATCATCTAGGTACACTCATACTTCCAGATAGTTCATGTCACCAACTACCTTTTTCATTAGCTGTTGAAAAGTGGTAGTACTCTTTTTTTTAAATTAAATTTTTGTTGATGTCTTCTATATTTTACATAATCATAGTTATTTCCAATATTGCTCCCCTTGCCTTCCCAGAGAGCCATCTATATAACAAATAGTACTTTTTAAAGACTGAAAAAAAAAGTCAGCATAAACTGATTGATACATTAAAAAAGTCTCGAAATGTGTGCAATGTGAACCTTCCACCTCTAGAAAGGGGTAAGCTGGGATATCTCTTTATTCAAGTCATTCTTGATCTTTATAATTTTGTTACATCTACTTTTAACTTTTTTTGTTGTGTTGTTTTTTTCCATTTACATTGTTGTAATCATTGTGAATATTGTTTTCTTGGTTCTGATTACTTCACTCTGTATCAATTCATATGATCTTGCTTCTCTATATTCGTCACACATACAATTTCTTACAACTCAGTAATACTATATTACATTCATGTACTACAATGCCTTTTCAATTCTTTGCTATCACAAAAAGTGCATCTATAAATATTTTGATGTATATGAGGACTTCCTTCTAAATGAAGATTTCTTTGTGGATATAGGCCCAGGTTCTACTCTAAGGAGTGTCTGGTTCAAAGGGTATAAACATTTTGGTCACTTTAATTGCCTAATTTCAAACAGCTTTCCAAAATAGTTGTGTGTATTTCACAATTCCACCAATAATGTATTAATGTACCTATCATTCCACCAACTCTTCAACACTGATTATTGTAATTTTTGTAATTTTTGCCAGTTTATAGAGTGTGAAGTGAAACTTCAAGGTTGTTTTGGTTTGCATTTTTCTTATTAGTAATGATTTGGAGCATTCTTTTGTGTGATTCTCTTCATGTGATTGATACTTTGCAGTTCTTCTTTTGAGAACTGTTTTTATCTTTTGACCATTTATCTATTGGGGAATGGCAATTAGTCGTATGTGTGTGTGCATAATATATGTGTATATATACACACATACATACATGTATAATATATGTTTATACACACACACGCACACACACACGTACATTATATCTGTATCTTAGATACCAAACTCTTATCAGAAATTTGATACAAAGATTATTTTTTCCCGTTCGACCACTTCCCTTCTCATGTTAGGTGTATTAATTTTGTCTGTGCAGAAGCTTTTCAGTTTCAGGTAAGTCAAAGTTATCTATTTTATCTTTTGTAATTTGCCTCTGTCCCTTGTTTGATTAAGAATATGTTTTCTGGCCATAGCTATGAGAGGTATATGATCTGCTTCTTTTCTAATTTTTTTTGTAATATGATCCCTAATATTAAGGTCATGTATCCATTTAGAATGTATTGTGGAATGTAGCATAAGGTATTGGTTTAAGCCAACTTTATGCTAGACTATTTTCCAGTTTTCCCAGCAGTTTTTATCAAATAAGGAGTTTTTTCCTAGGTAATTTATGTTTTCCATTTGATCAAACATTGCATTATTGAGTTTTATTGTTTCCGATTCTCCCTTGTCTAGTCTTTTCTGTTGATTTATCTCTCTATTTTTAACCACGACCAGATGGTTTTGATGACTATTGCTTTACAATATAGTTTTAAGTCTGGAAGTGTTACTCCCCCTTCACCCTCCCTCTTTTCATCATTTCCCTAGAAATATCTAAAATATCATATTCTGGATCTTTTGTTTTTCCAAATGAATTTTGTTATTATTTTAGCAAGTTTTATAAAATATCTCCTTGGCAAATGTAGCAGGTTCTTCTGAGATGCTTTGATACATTTGCTCCAACTGATAAAATCCAACTGCTATTTTATTGTCCTGTATATATGTATCGTTTATATATTTTGGGTCCCAAACCCTTATCAGAGAAATCTGATACAAAGATTTTTTTTTTTGCCATTCAACTGCTTTTCTTTCTCTCTCTCTTTTTTAGGTAATTGGTATAAAGTGACTTGCCCAGGGTCACACAGCTAGTAAGTGTTAAAGTGTTTGGTCTGAGGCCGGATTTGAACTCAGATGCTCCTGACTTCAGGGCTGGTGTTCTATCCACTGCCCCACCTAGCTGTCCCTCAACTGCTTCTCTTATCTTAGGTGCCTTAATGTTGTCTTTGCAGAAGCTTTTCAGTTTCAGAATTGTCTTCTTGTCTTCTGCTATCTGAATCTGGTAGTATCCTATGTAAGTGCAAAATTGAAAACCACTTATTGCTTAGCAAGCAATCCAGAGCATCTGAGCATGATGAACTCATCCATATTAGCTTGCCTCTTCAAAGTCTGATACCCCAAGCATATATGGATCTTCTTTTGTGTTACCACTATAGGTAATGTATATAGACCACTAAATTTAAGTCCACTCAAATGTAGCCCAAGTACTTTAGGTGGTGCAGCAGATAGAACATTGGGCCTGAAGTGAGGAAGACTGGAATTCAAATCTGGTCTTGGACATGTACTAACTGTGTGACCCTGGGCAATTCACTTAACTTCTGCCTGCCTCAGTTTCCTCAACTATAAAATGGGGATAACAATAGCACCTATTTCTCAGGGTTGTTTTGAGGGTTAAGTGAGAAAATATGTGTGGAGCATTTAGCATAGTTCCTGGCGCACTGTAGGCATTTAATAAATGGCACCTAGGCATGTAGGTGGCATGGTGGATAGAGTGATGAACCTCATCTTCATAAGTTCAAATCTGGCCTCAGATACTTACTAGCTGTGTGACCCTGGGCAAGTCACTTCACCCTGTTTGCCTCAGTTTCCTTATCTGTAAAATGAGCTGGAGAAGGAAATGGCAAATCACTCCAATATCTTTGTCAAGAAAACCACAATTGGGGTCATGAAGAGTCAGACACGACTTAAACAGCTGAACAACAACAACAAATCAATGCTTGTTTCCTTCTTTCCTAACGGATTTTTTTTTTGAAGTATCTCTCATAGAAGGACTAGAACACAGTGGTCACATGGGAATCCACTGACCAGTGCAGCAATGTCCTTCATATTTGCAGTCTTTAATGTCCTATCTGTATAATTTCATTTGCTTCCGGGTGAAAGGAACCCACACAACTGATATTAAGGCTGAGCTTAGGATCTTTGAGCTGTGGCTCCATCTCTGTTTCCTGACTGGTTCTTGGGACTTGAGCCTCTCCTATACCAATGTGGCATTTCCCTTGGATGCAAAAATCACACCAAGTGTCTATCCAGGTCACAAATGAAACCTGTTCTCATTTGGTTGTTGTCCTTGTATCACATGGTCATGACCTCCATCTCTTGACCTCTGGCTTCTACAAGTGTAACAATCTTGTCTGTTGTTCCATCTTTCAGAAGGTTTTTTGTAAGTATGGTGCTTGAGCCTGGGTGATCAAAGGTTGTCTCTTGCCTGGTTTCTGCAGCCTACAAATAAGAATATGGAACTAGAAGTAATCTGATATCTTCTCAATTAGATTACTCTTTGAAGCTTGGAAATCTTTCGTAAATGAATTTTCTTTCCTAGCAAATGATTATACTTTGGCCACTTTCTTTTCTCCTCAAGATCAATTAGGTGCACTTACAGAAGAGTCCACATCCTTAGAAAACTTTAAAAAACAATCTGCTGTCAACCTTATCATATCTCTTAGTGAACACTTCACACCTCCCCACAGTTTAAAATATTTAAAAAGTTTAAAATGCTCTTGATAGCATTGCTTCTTAAGCTCTGTCCAACTGTTTTAATAAGGAGTTCTCTGATTGGTTCTAGCTGCATTGCTTTGCACCAGTACTTTAAGAACACAAAATCCACAGCACTCATATCAACCTCCCTATTCATAATACATGCAGTAATACAAAAGGTCTCACTACTTAAATAATCAACTGTGCTAAAGTTATCTCAGAAAGAACTGGATTTGTAAAGGAAACATACTGCAAATTAGGATTCCAATTATAGTCTAGAATAAGGGAAAAAATAGTAATTTTGTCTAGTGGGTCTTGTACAACTAAGGCATCCAATAAGGACAGTCCTAGGTAGAATATCTTTCTAGTGGTTTCCAGAAAATGCAGAGAACACCCAAATATATCTTGGATCAGCCCCCATGTGTAGCAAGTGCTCTTCACTCTTCCGGAGCTAGGCCAACTTCATTTCCCTCTCAGAATTCTAAGGGTACCCCTGAGGGGTTGGAGTATATTTCTCTAAATGCCACTGGCTCAAGTCCCAATTCTGGTATGACCTCCTACTGTAACCAGTGAATAGCAATTAGCTTTTTTTTTTTTTTTTTTTGCTTTTATGGTGAGGCGATCGGGGTTAAGTGACTTGCCCAGGGTCACACAGTTAGTAAGTGTTAAGTGTCTGAGGTTGGATTTGAACTCAGGTCCGCCTGACTCCAAGGCCAGAGCTCTATTCACTGCACCACCTAGCTGCCCCGCAACTAGCTTTTACAAAGGGGTATTTACTTCAAACATATAGCAAAAATGTTCTCCAAATATAACACTCATGTCAGGTCATCTCTCTCAACACAAGAATCCAGGTATACTTTTAGAGAGACTCTCACATGCAATCTCTGGTTCATGCTCCCAACCAAGGAACATCAGTATCACATCTATTATATCCTCCCCCAAAAGAGTCCTCAGTTTCCTTACACACATAGTCTAACAAGGCATTGAATATAAGGTGTTTCATTTACACAACTTTAAGGGGCAAGTGGGTGTTGGCCATTGTAGGAGGATTGACTGTGGTGGCCACCATCTTTGTATCTCTACCTTTGGTGTTTCTAGTGTTTTCTTGAAGCTTCTCCCAGTCTCAAGTTGTTGTTTGTCCTTTGTTCTAGAAGAGGACTATGACATCAGGGAGGTGATGCCATGACATGCAAGTGAATTGGATTTAAGTGAGGGAGGGCTGTGCAAATCACCAGACACACTTTCTCCTCCTGAGCCATCTGGGTCGAGTGGCAAGATATAGTTCAGGATGACTGGAGGTGTCCCCCTGCCCCTATTCTAATCTCAAGTAATTTGAAATGAAAGCATGGCCCTAATTACCAGGAACTGGGGTTATAGGAGTTAAAAAGGTGAATCGTAAAGACAGTGTTTAGCCCAACCTCTAAAAGACTTAGGGGTGTGTGTGTGTGTGTGTGTGTGTGTGTGTGTGACGGGGGGTCCAGGGGATGTAGCATGAGTTGTTTGTGCTATACATGTTCCTTCTTTTACTTGTGCTGGTAGAAGTCTTGTGTATTGGAAGAAGGGGAGATTTATCCTTGTTATTTCCTTTGCTAGTCTAATCAAATGCTTTTGATTTAAAAAAAAATAACTCATTCGGAAGTGCTGGTTGTGTGTATGGCACATTGAAGGATATCTAGAATTCACTTGCTCTAACTGGGCTTGAGACAGGTGGGTGAGCAGTTTAGCTGCCTTGGAGATCGTGCACAGGTCAGTATTGTTAGCCTTCTTAATAAAAGACTTGGAAGAGTACAAACTAGCCCTGAGGCACATTGGCCTTGGAGTTCTCATTCCAAAAACAGCTATGACATTGACCTGAATAAGAAGCAGCAGAGTCAATAGCAGCATGGACAAGTAGATGGCTTTGAGGATCTCATGGAAGCAGCAGCGATGGCAAAGTCCACCGAAGCATCTGAAACCAGGTGGAGTGGCATTAGTGGAAAGGAAAGGAGTACCTCGACCAAGACGGAAACATGAGCTGATCACGGCAGAGTGACTGAGAAGTCCTTAGACAAGCAAAGGAGACCTTGTTCTAAGCAGGGAGTATGGGGCTCAAGCTGAGGGCTTAAGGAACCAGAACTAAGGAGTAGTGACATACAGAGCTATGAGGTAGAGAAGCAAATCTGGATCTTATCCTTCATTGGTACTATGAGTCAAGTGGACTACGCAGGTCTGGGGGAGAGGCATAGACTCTTCAGTGGACTTGAGTTCTTTCTCTGTTTGGGGGGATCTCAATCTCGGGGTAGTACTACAAGCCTGGAGCAACTACATAGATCCTTGGGGGAGATGGGTCCTGACAAAGGGGAACATTTTCTTGACAGTTAAGAGGCTTTCTATATTCTTTGTTGGAGTAGCTAGGTGGATAGAATGCTGGGCCTGGAGTCAGGAAGACCTGAGTTCAAATCTGGCCCTAGATACTTACTAGCAGTGTGACCCTGGGCAAGTCACTTCACGCTATTTGCCTCTGTTTCTTCATCTGTAAAATTAGCTGAAGAAGGAAATGGCAAACCGCTCCAATATCTGTGCCAAGAAAACCTCAAATAGGGTCATGAAGAGTCAGACATGACTGAAATGACTGAACAACAAATATTCTTTGTTGTATAATAAACTTACTGTATGTTTTACACTTTCTTATCTAGGAGCTTGAAAGGTAACTGAAGAGATCTAGATGAGATCTTGGAATGAATCAAATTTCAATGTTCCCAGGCTACTGTGAGTAGGGACACAATCTAAACAGTATCAATTATTAAGAAGCTTCCAAGATTGAATCAGTTCATGTGAATCTAAAGATTTGGTAATAGGCCCTTGTGGAGACTCCAAATTGCCTTCTCTCATATCCTCATTGAAGTATTGTTTTCTTCATCTTTTTTTTCTTAAGTTGAAGTTATATCTCTCCAGGGGCCATGTTATAAAATAACTTGCAGGTCTATTTTTCCTTTACCTTCCTATGTCACCATTTTAGCATCTCCGTCTCATGCTGGGTCTTTGGTAAATGGGCTTCCCTGCTGGGCCTGGGTGGATAAGATGGAGTGTTACAAGGAGAGTGGACAGCCTGATGTCTCTTGTCTTCTCTCCTGTATGTTCCCCCTTATATTTAGAAGCAGTCCTGAGAGTCCCCTGTATGTGAGAGGGGAAGGGGCTTATCTGCCTTCCAGCTATTTCTATAAGGGAGGAATTGCTTTTTAAAACTTCACTTATTTTCTTTGCTCCTCTAAGCCCATTGCTGGGCACAAAGAAGCTCAATAATTCTATTGAATTAGAGAGTAATATGGATGGAATAACATGGGAAGATGAATGTGATGTTTTCACATTTTATCCTTGCATCTTCCTGCTCTGATGAGATCCTGAAGAATGTGCCTGGGGACTAGGCACACCAGATTATAGAAGAAGAAAGTTTAGAGGGGAAGAGATAAGACAGTAACAATAGGAGGGGGCTATATAGACTTGAGAATAAGAATAACAATGAAAGGGAAGAAATTTTGTTGTTGTTAAGTTGTTTCAGTTGTGTCTTACTCTTTGTGACTCCCTTTGAGGTTTTGGCAAAGATATTGGAGTGGTTTGCCATTTCCTTCTCCAGCTCATTTTACAGATGAGGAAACTGAGGTAAACAGGGTTAAGTGACTTGACCAGGGTTACATAGCTAGTAAGTGTATGAGGCCAGATTTGAACTCATGAAAATGAGTCTTCCTGATTCCAAGCCCAGTCTCTATCCATCTAGCTGCTCCCAGGGAAGAGATAGGAAAGGAATAATAGGAGGGAGGGATAGACTTGAGCATAAGGGTAGAAAAGAAAGTGGAGGAGGTGGAGATCCAGGTTGAGTAGGTATGATGTAATAGATTTCAAAGAATAAAGGATGTCAGAGGTGGAGGACCTTAGAGATCGTCTGGTCAAAAACTATCATTCTATGGATGAAGTAAACTGAGGCCAAGGGAGGCAAAGGACTTGGCAAGGTAATGCAGGTGGCGGAGTAGAGAAGAAAACTCACTGACTTCAAGTTCAGTGCTTTTTCCAGAACATTGGTGGCCACAATCTGGACTTTCCATCTTCCCATTCTTAACACTGGGAAACTCTTGGATACAACCACACTGGCCTACTTGCCCTTCCTCACACATGACCCTCAGGGCATTTGTACCAGCTGTCCCCAAGACCTGGAATGCTCTCCCTGCTCGTGTCTTATTCCTAGCTGCTTTGACTTCCTTTGAGACTTAGCTTAAATCACATCTTTTGCAGAAGGCTTTTTCTGGGGACCACCCCTTTACCTAGCCCTTCCCTCCCAGACTGTTCAGTTGTGTCCAATTCTTCATAACCCTGTGGACCACAACACAACAATATTGTCCATGGGATTTTCTTGGCAAAGATTCTGGAGTGGTTTGCCATTTCTTTCTCCAGTGTATTTAGGCAAACAGAGGTTAAGTGACTTGCCTGGGGTCACATAGCTAGCAAGTCTCTGAGGCCAGATTTGAACTCAGGTTTTCCTGACTCCAGGCCCAGTGCTCTATCCATTGAACCATCTAGCAGCTTCCAAGATTACCTTCCATATTTATTTGCATATTGTCCCCTCCATTGGAATATGAACTCCTTAAGAGCAGGAACCTATTTTTGCCTTTCTTTTCAATCCCAGTGAGATACAAAGTGTCTGGCACAGAACAAACATTTAATAAATGTTTTTTGACTGACCAATTGGTTGACTAGAGTGAAGGTAGTAAGTCTTGTCAATTAGCCCTAATAGGTGCAAAACTATGCAGATGGAAGAGGGACTGGGGCAAGGTAATAGAAGAAGGGTTAAAAAGATACAGCAAGTGGGGTTTAATTCACACTAGGAAAAGAGTTTTCCCGAGGGGAAATGAGTAAATCTCTGGCATCAGCATTTACCTGCTTTTACTGATGGTGCTACTGTCTAGGGGTAGTTGGTCTGATTGTTTTATTTGTGTGTGTGTGTGTGTGTATGTGTGTGTATATATACAAACGTATACCCACATGTGCACACATATGTGTTGCATATATATGACATATATGTTGCATATATTCCTGTTATTATATGTTACTGGAATCTTAGTATCAGAGAATTTCAAACTGGATGGTACCTTAGAGATAATTTTGTTCAGTCCCTCAGTGACTTGCCCAAGATCACATAGATAGCATAGCTAATATGAACTGAGAAGTGGGTTGGGGGCAGGAGCTAGGATAACAATTTAGGTAGGAATTCAGTACAGCCAGTTAAAGGCAGCTGGAGAGATGCAGTAAGTGAACAGATATGGGTTCCAAGGAGAGGAGCCAAAATCTCATATTTCCTCCAGACCAATAGTCCCTATGGGGGATCCAAGCACTTGTCTTTGCCCCTCCCTTTACTCCTCCCCCAGTTATTTGGCTTCTTCTATCTTTTGCCCAAAACCCAGGCAATGACCCAGGAATCAGAGACCCCCCCACACCAAGTTTTCCCATCAGTGGCCATGAGGCATACAATCTTTGGGGGACAGCAGCTGGTGAGTAGGGAGGAATTTGTGTGTTCAGCAAACAGCCTGGGCACCCAGCAGCCACCTTCTTCTTTCATCAATCACTTGCCGCCAAATGTCTCTCTATTCCCACCACCAGGAGGGGACCGGGGGACTGGTTCTAAGGGGAGTGGGGTTTGTAGGGGTAAATGGGAAGTCCTGGGGAGGGGGAAGGATGGGGGTAGTGATTAGTTTTCTAGTCTCAGGCCTTTCCCCCCTTTCCTGGGGCCCCTGAGGTTTCAGTACCATGGGATGACTCAGCCCTGGCCCCCTCTACCCTTGGACATAAGCTACAAATCACCTGTGGGGGTTACTGGTGGGGGGTAGGGGGAGGAGAGGGATGAGTCAGGGCAGTAGAAGAATCTATTTTGGTTCCCACGGACCAGCCGAAGGCATAGTCATCATGAAAGCTGCTGGCACAAGGAAGATCCCTGGCCTCCTCCCTGAGGTGTGTTTCCCCCGCCCCACTGACCTCTCCCTCCCTGGTAGTTAATCTGGGAATAGGATGTAGGCATCCCACTCCTCAACTTCATCTCTCTCTAATCCTTCCCCACCCTATCCTTCACTTGGAGATCCAGGCATCTAGCCCTCTAACCTTTATCCCTCCCCAACTTCCCCATTCTGTTTTAGGGATCCAGGCATCTTACCCCCAAACTTTGTCTCTTCCCCGTCCCAGCCTCTATTCCCCTCAGGAACCCAGGCGTCCTGCCCACTTGCTTCACCATAACAACGGGTCTTTTCCAGTTGCTTAGGACTTTAATATAATTTCATTAAGTCAACAAGTCTGAGGAAGGGTTGGTGGGGGGGACATAGAGGCGGGGGTGGGGGGGGAGGGGGCCACCTCTCTTCTTGGCAGCGAGATGACTCTGAGAAATCAAATATTGACAATGAGAGTACAGAGCTTATTCAATAGCAGGGGGGGGGGGGTGTGGAATTTGTGGGAATGATGGGTCCTGGAGGGGAGTGAGAGCTAGGGGAGGAGACAAGAGCCTAAGGCTAGCGGGGCACACCAGAGTAGGGGATCCTGGGCAGGGAGTTTCTTCCCTCCTAATGGTCTCACCCATGCGATCTTCTAGCCCTTCGCTCCCCATCTTGGGACCCGGGGGTGCCCGCTCTTCCAGTTATCACCTGTCTTACCCGTCCCATTAACTTGGGGAGATGGTCCCCTATTCCAGCTTCCAGCTGTACATTTCTCTCCCCTCCTCACCTCTTTCTTCCTTTCCTTTTCATCCTTCCTACTTCCCCTTCTTCGTATACCTCCCTCTATTTCCCATTTCCTCCTCTTTCCATCCCTTTTCCTTCCCTCAACCCCCCTTCACTTTGCGCCCCAACTTCCCCTCCTCCCTTTCCTTTCTCACTGTCTCCAACCCACTCCCATCTCTACTGATGAGCTTCTGCAGCTTTTAATGGATTGCATGGTAATTAACAAAGAGAGATGTCTGATTAGCTAGTTAGCATAATGTGTGTGTGTGTGTGGGGCGGGGGGGGGGGGGGGGGGGGAGAAGCTTAGGCAAAGCCAGAAGAGAGCCAGGCAAATGGAGCTCAGGACTCACCCAGTCTTTATTTCCCTTAGGGAACCAGATGTCCAGCTCACCCAGCTTGAGACTCTTCATGACTCAACTTTCCCTCCCTTCTGCTCTCCCCACCCCTATTAGTTCACTCTCCCCTCATGGACCTTTTCCCCTGCCCGCAGGCTAGAGATATTTGCCAGATTCTCTTCTCTTACCCATTACCAATCAGGTAACTGGAGTCCCAGAAGGTTCCACCCTCCAATTTTTCACCTTTTTTTGGCTTGTAGAGGCGGTTCTGGGGTGAGGCCAAATCCTCTTTAATGGCAACAGTACCCTCTTTCTCCACCACCATTTCCTATAGCCTGTATCTGAGAGTATAAATCTAGAGATCAAAGTCATATTTAGTGAGGAGATATTGTGGGGGAGGGAGAGAATGTCACTGTTGAGAATAATGTCCAAGATTATGCATGACAAGTGTATGACACTTGTGTCAACAATCCAGATTAGATGGGGTGGCTCAAATGCTGCTTTCCTTAATATGCCCCAAGGAAGACAGTCAGTTCACTGTATTAATTATCCAGCAAGGGAGTGTAATATATGAGTTGCACACTAGGTGACACTCTATTTGAACCACTAGCCCAGTACCTTGTCAGTTTTTCTGGTATTTAAATGGCATAGCAGGCTAAAAGCTTGTAGTATTCTCACTGGCCACCAGAGGGTGCTTAGCCTACAAACATCTAGATTGCTCCTCCCTCTTCCCACCTTGGGGACCCTTCTCCTCTCAAAACCCAGGCCTTCAATGGTGGTTTGATTCAACGCTTCTGAATGGGTCTGGAATTAAATCTAGGGGATGAAATGGAATATTATTTAAAGTATTAAATCTATAGCCTTTATATAGCGCTTGCACATCCTACTCAGATGGGGTTCCCCTCCCTTAGCTCATGATCCCCCACATTCATGGGTTAGCATATTATGATCACATAATTTATTGTATATAGCATAAAGTTAAAGGAGACCAATCAAGTGCTTGCTTGATATAGATTCACCTCCTGCCCCTTCCTAAACCTCATCAGGGGCATTCACCTGCCTGTGGCAAAGAGTAATAAAGTGGTGTGTCCATACTCTATCTTGAGATTGTGGACAAAGGAATTCAGAGAGACAGTAATGGAAATCAGTTTCATCCTCCAGCTCACCAGCCCAATGGGAATCACGGGAGTTGTTAGTCTCAACAACTTAGGATGCTGTTTTTTGGGACTCTTATCTCCTTCCCTGCTCTAGGATTAAAGTCTCTCCTACAGACCTGGTCTCCAATACTCTTACTTATTCATAGGCTGTTTGATGAGTCTTTGACTGAAGCAGCATCAGTGATAGCAGCTGCAGCCACAGGCTGGGCCACTCATATGTCAAGGAAGCCTGGGAGTGTGAAAACCAACTCCAGATACCACAGCCTGCAAATCTCACCCCTCTCCTCTCCTGTATCATTCTGTCTCGGCATATACCCAGGACAGGATAGTTTCTGGTGTCGTTTCTTTGTCCTAAAGAGGATCCACGAAGTCTCACTTCCAATGGGGAGTCTCACAAATTCTCCTTCAACACTCTCCCTCTGTGGAAACTTCCTGGGCTTTGGATCCCCACAGAGATGAAAAGTCTGTGCAGAAGCACTGACTGTATGAGGAATTCAATTCAATTAATACAATTATTTAATCAATCAATCAATCAATGAACTTTTATTAAGCATCTACTGTATGCCAGATACTGTGCTTGATGATGGGGATAAAGAGACAAAATGAAACAGTTCCTCCTTTCTAGAAGCTCAGATTCTATCTAGGGAGACAATATGCACATATACAGTGTATATCAAAAACCTTAGTGCTTGGGGCAGCTAGGTGGCACAACGGATAGCGCACCAGTCCTGGAGTCAGGAGGACCTGAGTTAAAATCTGGCCTCAGACACTTATTAGCTGTGTGACCCTGGGTAAGTCACTTAACCCCAATGGTTGAAAAGAAGTCTTAGTGCTTTAATTAATTTTAATAACTTAAAACTTCACTAAGACCTTTGGGTCACCCTGTATAAGCATATGTAAAATAAGTATAAGGAAAAGGGGGAGGAGAGATTAGTAACTGGGTGGGGGATCAGGAAAGGCTTCATGTAAACAGTTGCATTTAAGATTTGGAAAGAAACAGTGGGATTTCCAGGAAGTGGAGGTGAGGAGAGAGCCATTCTTGGCATTGGTAAATTGAATCACGGAGACCAATTAGAAGGTTACTGAAAACTCCAAGTGAGAGGAGATTCAAGCCAGGGTAGGGGCTGTTTGAGTAGAAAAATGTTGAGAAAGTAGAAACAACAACTGATTAGATATATGAGGTGAGTGACAGTAAAGAATCAAAGCTTACACCATGGTGGCAAATCTGGGTGACTTGGAAGGATAGTGATACCCCTGAAAGTAATAGGGTGGGTTTTAGGGAAAAGATAACAAATTCTGTTTTGGATATGTAGAGTTTGAGAACTCTACCGGACATCCAATACAAAATGCCCTGATTCGAGCTCAGGAGATGAGGACAGGATATAGAAATCTGGGAGTCATCTACATAGAGATGAAAATTAAACCCATGGGAGCTGATGATGCCAACAATTAAGAGAATGAGAGAGAGAATAGGACCCAGGACAGAGCCGAGTGGGGTACATCTATAGGTAGGGGGTGTGATATGGATGAATATCCAGCAAAGGAAATTGAGAAGGGATGGTCACACAGGTAACCAAGGTGAACAATGTCACCAGAGAGAAGAGGGTTATTAACAGTGTCAATAAGGATGATGATTGAAACAAGGCCATCAAATTTAGCAATTAAAAACTCACTGGTAACTTTAGAGAGAACAATTTCAGTCGAATGAGATCAGGAGCCATATTGCAAAGGGTTGAGAAGGAAGTGATAGAAGAGGAAATAGAAGCCATGAGTATACATACTTTTTTTTCCCCCTAGGAGTTTGGCTGTGAAAGAGGAGAAATGTAGTATGATAGACTGTGGTAGCATCTACTGAAGATTTTTTTAAGGATGAGAGAGTTTGCAGGCAGCAAGGAAGGAACTAGTAGATTGGAGAGGGGGTATTAATGAGAACAGTCTACAAGAAAAGATGGGAGGGGATAGCATCAAGTGTACATGTAGAAGGGCAGGACCACCTCTTCAGAGACTGGAATATAAAAAGAGAGAACTAGGCATAATGTGAAGAGGTTTTGAGATTTATTGCTTACTGTGTACTAGAATCTGGCCACACAAAGATAAAAACCAAAACAGTCCATATCCTTAGGAAGCTTATATTATATTGGGGGATGCAATATATATAGAAATAAAAAGAGCACTAGCAACTGGGGGGATCAGGAAAGAATTCCTATAGGAGTTGGTATCTGAGTCAAATTTTAAAGAAATCAAGGAATCGGAAAAGGAGTTGAGGAAGGAAGACATTCCAGGTGTAAGGGATAGCACTAAGCAGGAAATGGGATGTCTAATTAGAGGAACAGCTAGTTTGGTTGGAATGTAGAGTGCTTAAAAGGAAATAATAGGAAATAAGTCTGGAAAAGCAGGTGGAAATCAGGTTTTAGAAGGCTTTAAATGCCAGCCTATAGGTTTGCATTTTGTCTTGGAGACTGTTGGGGCAAGCCTGACAATGGCATCCATAAATAAAAGGAGATTTACTTTGCCCTAACACATGGACACAAGGATACAGTGGTACTTAATTTCTATTGATGAAGCCTCCTCTCCTCCCACATTGAAACAGGTTTTGTCATCAGGGGAGGGTGTGGTGACTTCTTCACATTTCTACCAAGTTAGGGGGTTCTAACTCTAAGTGGGTGGAATTTTTATTATTTTAGGTGACCAGGAATCTGTGTCAAGGGATGCAGTGGCCAGTTAGATCACCAGGGCAGCTTTGTTGCCTCTTAGGGAAAATTAATCTTTGTTGTGGGGAAATGAGGAACCCTTGTCCTATCATAGAAGTGATCAGGAACCAATGAAAGTTTCTGAGCAGGAGGGTAACCCTGATCTAAACTAGGTTTTAGCAATTTTAATTTGGCAGCTCTTTGGAAGATGGATGGGAGACCCATGGAAAGGCTGTTACAGTAGTCCAGAGAAGTGACAAGGGCCTGATTAAGAGGCAGAATGGTACAGTGGTAAGAGTAATACTTTTGGAATAAGAGGACTGGGATTTTAATTTCATTCTCCTGTATGTTACCCTTGTGACCTTGGACAAGTTCCTTACCCTCTCTGGTCTTCAGTGCTTCATCTATAAAATAAAGGAGTTTGACTAGATGGCTTCTAAATCTATGATTCTATGAATTAGGGTGAATAGGGTGGTGGCTATGTGACTCTAAATGAAGAGATAAAATGGGAGAGATGCAGTAGGAGTAAGAATCAGCATGAGTAGTAATGAGACCGGAGGCAAGGCTGACGCTAGCTTTGAGGCTGGGTGACTGGAAGGATGGTATTCCAATTGACTAAGGGAGTTTGGAGGGGGAGGAAGATATTCAGGTCCATTTTGGACATGCTGAGTTTGAGGACACCTGTGAGGAGTGTCAGCAGGCAATGTGGTAATATGGGATTGGAATTCAGAAGAGAGATTAGGGCTGGAGATATAGATTCAGGACCTATATAGAGGGCGGCTAGATGGGGCAGTAGATAAATCATCGGGCCTGGAGTCAAGAAGTTCAAATCTGGCCTCAAACACTCAAAACATCAGCCTCAAAAATAAGTGACTGTGAGCAAGTCACTTCACCCTGTTTGACTCAATTTCCTCATTTATAAAATGAACTAAAGAAGAAAATGGCAAACGAATGGGATCTGAACCCCTGAAAGGAACAAACCATGTTTTTGGGATCTGGACTCCAAAAAGGAAAACCCTGGACTTTCCCACCTGGCCAAACTCTGGTGGTCACCTGAGGCTATAATCCTATCAACCGGCCTTTCGTTGTGGCCCAATCTCCCAATTCTGTTACCTCCCAGTTGTTACTGGTCAATTCCCACCCTTAATCCTAGCTAGGCTTCATTCTCCCTTGGACACGTGGTCCAGGTCCCAGGAGTTTTGTTCACTCCAGCATACTGGCCACTCCCATCCAGAGCCTCCTTAGACCCCTCCTCCAGTCACCCCAAACTACTTGGCCACTCCTAGATCCCTCCCACAGTCTTTCTGTTTATAAGGTCCAACTTGTCTTCCTTAAAATGCTCAGTTTCTTAAAATCTAGCCATGGGCTCAGATTCTTATAATCTAGCCAAAGGCTCAGATTCTTAAAATTTGGCCCGCTTGCATTAGTGATACAAATGCTTAGATTCCTTAAGAGTCTGCCCGATAAGGCAGATGTTCTAATAAACCTTGTGTTTGTCTGAAAGAAGGTTTGGGCCAAGTTCTTTTGGGAAGGACCCATGTGTTGTGATTTTGGGGTCCTGGCACCCCTAAACCTCAACAAAACCACTTCAGTATCTTTGCCAAGAAAACCCCAAATAGGGTCATGAAGAGTCAGACACAACAGAAATGACGGAACAACAAAATCTATATAATGATGATAATTAAATCCATGGGGATGGATGAGATTACCAAGGGAGAGAGTACAGTGAGAGAAGATGTCCCAAGACAAAAGCTTGAGAGACACTCATGCTTAGTAAATGGGAGATGGAAGGTGGTCTAGGAAAGGAGAATGAAAAGGACTTGTCAGACAGGTTGGACTCAAATGAGAGAGCAATGTCATAGGAGCAAAAAATGGCAAGTGTCTAGGAGAAGAGTGTGGTCAATATTGATGAAAGCTACAGAGAGGTCAAGTAGGATGAGAATTGAGAAAAAAATCATCAGACTTGGCAGTTAGATCAAGTTTTGGGGTAACCTTGTGGGGTAATCAAGTTTTAGTGGAGGGGTAAGGCTGAAACCTGGATTATTGCAAGGAGTTGAGAGAGGAGTAGGCAATGAAGTGGAGGCAACATACTTTTAAAAAAAAATTCAATTTTATTTTATTTTCAGTTCCAAATTCTTTCCCTTCTCCACTTCCCTAGTTATTGAGGAAGTGAAAAAAATTATTTTATTATTTTTTAACATTTATTTTTTATTTTGAGTTCAAACTCTCTTCCTCCCTACTTCCCCGACCCATTGAGAAACCAAACAATATGATACCCAAGGCAAGAAAAACAAAACCCACTACAAATATGTATAGTCATGCATAACAAATTTCTGCATTACCCATGTTCCTCCACCCTAACCCCCCAAAAAAAGAAAAAAAGAAAAGAAAATATGCTTCAATCTTCACTATGAGTCCATCACTTCTCTGTCTGGAGGTCGGCAGTATGTTTCGTCATGAGTCCTTTGGAATCATGATTGGTCAATGTGTTGATCAGAGTTACTAAGTCTTTTACAACTGATTATCTTTTATACTATTGCTGTTAGTGTGTAAATTGTTCTGGTTCTGAATACTTTGTTTTGCATCAGTTCATCCAGGTCTTTCTGATGGGGTACAGGCCCAAACTGAGACCTTTGTCCCAGTTTGGGCCCCATTTGTCTATGGGCCCTAGAAAACCCTTGGACTGTCCTTGAATTCTCCCACTGGATCTAGGAGGTTTCTGGCGTTCCCGAGGCCATAATTCCATCAATTGGCTTTTCATTGTGGCTATGCCCAATCTCCCAATTCCTACCCATAACTCTTTCTAAGCTCCATTCTCCCTTGGCCACATGGTCCAGGTCCCTGGAGTTCTATTACCTCATAGACTACTTGGCCACTCCTAGATCCCTCCCATAGTCTTTCTGTATATAAGGTCCATCTTGTCTCCATTAAGATGCTCAGATTTTTACAATATAGCCAATAACTCACAGATGCTCAGATTTCTTAAGAATTTGGCTAATATGGTGGATCTTTAATAAGCCTTGTCTTTGGCTGAAAGAAGGCTTGGGTCGAATTCTTTCGGGCAGGACCTTTGTTTTGTGATCTCGGGGTCCCAGCACCTTTAGACCTCATTATTCCCAGGTTTTTCTGAAACCATTCCCTTCATCAATTCTTATAGTAGTACAAAAGTACTCCATTCCCTAGTTAACAGGCACCCTTTCAAATTTCCAATTCTTTGCCACCACAAAAAAAGAACTGCTAATTTTTGTATGTATGGGTCCTTTTCCTCTTTCTTTGATCTCTTTGGTTATTGATAACTTTGATTTCTTCTTCTGAAAACTGCCTATGCATATTCTTTGACTATTTATCAATTGAGGAATGGCTTTTACTCTTGTAAATTTAACTCAATTCCCTATATATTAAAAAAAAAAAAACTTGCTGCAATGATTTTCCCCCAGTTTCCTGCTTTTCTTCAGTTTTAGCTACATTGGTTTTGTTTGTGCAAAAACTTTTTCAGTTTTATGTAATCAAAATTATCCATTTTACCTCCTGTGATCCTCTCTGTCTCTTATTTGGTCATGAACTCTTCTATTCAGCTCCACTTTTTCTTCCAAGCCCCACTATTTCTTCCAAGCCCCACTAATTTGCTTATGATATCACCCTTTCATAAACTAATTTTGAGCTTATCTTGGGGCAATATACTTACTAGGAGTTTGGTTGTGAAAGGAAGAACAGATACAGATATGATCAAGGGAATGTTTTTTAAGGTTGGAAAAAACCTGATTATGTTTGAAGGTACTAAGGCCAGTTGATAAGGAGAGGTTGAAGATTGGAGAGTGGGGTAAAAAGGTGAAAGGTGAAAGCTCTAGAATAGAGATTTTTAACCTTTTTTTGTGTGTTTGGTAGTCTGGTGAAGTCTATGGACCTGGTCTCAGAATATGTTTTTAAACGCACAAAACAAGTGGGATTACAAAGGAAATTATATTGGAATAGTTATCAAAATATTTTTTTAAAAGTTCAGAGACCCGAAGTCCTATCTCTAGGAGATAGGAAGATGAGATCAAAGGCACAAGTAAAGGCTGGCCTTCCTAAGAATTAGAGACTATCGCTTTTTCAGAGACTGGATCCAAAGAAAAGAGAATGGGAGATGATGCATAAAGGATCTGAATTGTGGAGTAGATGTTTTAGGGTGCTCATTGACAGATGACGTGTTGAATGTGAGAAGCATACAGAACTTGCCCATATTTATTTTCTACATTAAGTAGGAGAAAAGTTCCTCCGCTAAGGAGGGAACCGACAAGGTCTAAGGTTCTTAAGAAGCATGATCTCAAACAGGGTGAGGCATACCACAAAAACGCAGTTTCCTCCCACTCTGGGTTTTGCCTGGGTCGGTTGCTTTACACCACGGCAGACTTTGGCATAATGAGAATCTGAGAGCCTGCCAGGTGTGAAGAGCAGCCCCCACGCCGCTGGCACCAGAGAAGGGGGAAGCTGAGGTGCCAGCTCCCCGCTAACCCCCCCCTCCCATCCAGCAAAGAAAATGTCATCAGCTCAGCTCCTCATGGAAATGTAATCAGTGGGCTTACTGCAGTCTTTGTCTTAATTAGGCACTATTGATGGGAAGCCAGAGAAGGGAGAAGCATAGACACCTCTCCTCCTTTCCTCCCTCCCTGAGCCCCTCACTACCCCCAATCTCCTACCAGTGATTTCTCCTAGGGCTTTGTCCCCCCCCAAAAAAAGCAAATAAAAACAATCAACTGCACCTCTCCCCCTCCTCTCCTTGTTTCTAGTGGGCATAATGCTCTTCTAAGAGTCACCCCTGGGGGGGAGATCTTAGCGAAGTTGCTCCCCATCTCCAAATCCAAGTGTTGTCTCAGCTAGGGGAAAGAGGGTAAAGGCTCTTTCACAACCTTTCCACTACAGTCCAGTCTTTCTTCCCCCCCCCCCCCCTAACACGCACTTTGGTTTTCCAGCCCCATATAGACATTCCTTCCAAACTGAGCCCCTAAGCTCTAAATCCAACCCGTACTCCATCTCGGGAATCCAGTTACCCCTCTTCTCCCCCCTCCTCAACCTCCCCATGCTCCCTGAATCTTAGACTCCCGTCCAGAAAAAAAAGGTAGAGAGGAAGAGAAGGGAATGGGTTGACGGGCTTCGGATCCGAATTTTCCTTCAGACCCGGAGGGAGCCTGGGCCGCTTGGAAATCCCGGGCAGGGGGAACGAGGCAAGATTTGAGTCTTGCAGCCTTGCAGGTCACCAGGAGTCTAGGCGCCATCTGCAGTCAGCTTCGCCTCAGGGAGCCGCCAGCCCAGTAGGCAGGCGCCCGGGTTCCCCACACTCGTTCCTACAAACTCCAGGGGGTGGAGGGAGAGAGTTTCATTGTTTCTCGGGGACCCGCACACTTCCCTCCTCACAACAATTGGCCGCACAACCCCAGAGCCTAAGACCCTAGGGGTGTCTGTGTGTGTGTCTGTGTGTGTCTGTGTGTCTGTGTGTGTGTGTGTGTGTGTGTGTGTGTGTGTGTCTGTGTGTGTGTGTCTGTGTCTGTGTCTGTGTGTGGGGGGAGTTGAGGGGGGGAACTCTGGCGGGGGGAGGCAGGAGGGGAGGCGATGACTCCGCCCCCTTCTTTCTTCTTGCTCCTGGGTCGTTGAGAGCTCTCTCTGTGGCCCCGCCCTCTTCTCGGGGCCAACTCACTCCAGCCTCGCAGCGGGGGGGGGTGGGGTGGGGTGTGGTTGCCATGGCGACGCGTGGGGTGCGCTAGCCTGCCGTGGCCAAGCGGGGCTAACTCCGAATCGGAGCTACACTGTCTGCCGGTGAAGGGGAGGGAGAGTAGTTTTCAAAGGGTGAAGGTAACTGTGGGCAGAAGTTGGGGGTCACTTGTCCGAACTGAGTTCATTCTGGTTGTGAGAATTCCGAAGGGGGATGAGGGAAGGAGGATGTGCTAAAGGGGATGAGGTGGCGGGGGTGGGTTGAGAATCCCAGTGGTTTTAAGTTTATTGTTATCCTACTGATGCCATAGTCTCTGAGTATTTCCCTTCCACTGGAAACTCAGAAGGATTATGGAGAGACCTAAGAAGAGCCTCTCTCACTCTAAGAGAGAAGATGCTATGACCTTTTCAATTACTATAGTTTGTTATAAAGACCTTGATGACTAACCTTCATCCTTCTTCCTGCTTTTAATAGCCTTTGAGTCTATTTTCAGGGCAGATATCATTCTCTTCCTCATTTATTATAAGTATCTGACCAACTAAGGAACTATTCACAAATAGGAGGTATAAACTAAAGAGATAATTCACTAACTCAGAGTCCTTTAGCCTTTCTTTGTTCATTTTTTTTGGAAGAACTGGAGACTTTGGAGTGGAGACAATTATCTCATCGTCTTTACCCTTAAAGGAAACAACTTGGGGCAGAAAGTGAGTCTATATAGATAGCTAAAGGTGGGAAGAGAAAATGTTTAAAGTTTTTAACTCAGTTATTTGATACAGAGGGAACTGATTAAAAGGAGTGGGCAACTCCCGATTTCCCTTCCTCTTTCTCCCTGCCATCCCATTTTTCTCAACCCTGGCAAATGAAATGGATAAGTCATAGGCAACTGTATTATCCAACTGGTTGCTCTTTCCTGGACATTCCACATTCTCAGTACCTCTGGTCAAGCATATGGAATTCATAGAAAGGAGAGACCACTAGCTTCCTAACCCATCTCTTTAACAGGTCATGGGGTCTTCAATAGATGTACAGTCGAGGCTAACTTTAACCTTTAACCTTTCTGGAGGAAGTGAGTATCTTCCAGAAAAGGAGGAGGCATGGCACAAAATATTTTGAACTGATTGATGTTCCCTAGCTAAAACCCTATTGTATACAGAATGTCATAGTGGCTTAGTTTTTATTTGTTTCCAACTATGTTGGAAAATTGAGTTTTGAGGAAGGACTCAGCAAGCCACTTCTAACTTGTAGCATCTCTCCAGGTCTTGTCTACATCATGTCATCCAAATTAAGCATTGATAAGAAGCATCGATTAACTTCCTGGTCATCAGCCCAGTCTGTTCAAAGTTCCTGGACAGCGTCAGTCCCAGAACCGGAGCCTCCCAAGGAAGAACCTTCCATGATGGGTATCTTTACATATTTGGGAGGGCCATGTTGCACCTTTAGGAGAGAATATTACTAAGAGAACGAGGGGCTGCCAGGCAGCATGAGAGATAGCTACTTGAAGGTAGAGTGTTCAGAGTTTAGGGACAACAGCTGGGGAACAGGAACAAAACCTTTTGGGTTTGAGGAACGGCAAGAACTAAATGAGGGCCTGAACATTGAGTAATTGGGTCCTGACTTTTGAGGAGTCCTAGACAAACTGAATCCTTTCTGTGTACCTACCTCTTGGGGAGCTTCCTTCTTGATACCTCTCTCCCTTAGTTTTCCCATTATTGTGTTAAGAACTCACTAGCTATATCTTTCTGTGGGGAGGGGGTGTTTCAGCTTCTCTATTCCTAGGCCTATCTTCCCCACTGAAGGCAGCCTGGGATTTTTTTCCTTTTCTCATTTTTTTTTCCATTTCCATCCTTGGTGGCAAAACAAATAGTGTTTCTTTTTTCCCATTAAACTTGTTACCATGGAAACCCAGCCTGCTTTGTTCATTTCCCCTCCCCTTTACTCCTCTCCCCCCACCCCCATCCTGAGATTTTGAGCTGCCTCTTTTTGTTCCAGGCTCTGCTACCTTCCACCCCCCACCTTGGCAGGGACTTAGGGATAGGGGCAAGAAGCAGCAGAGAAAGCCACACCATCAGCTTAGAGGGGAGAAGAGAAGGGAGATGAGAGCTATCAGAGATTACCTCCTGACATCTTTCCTGGACTTGGGAGGCAGCAAATAGTGACTAGCAGAGTACTACATTACTGAATTTGGAGTTCCTGGATAGACTTGGAGGTGCTAAGATGCTGCTAGTTCTGTGTAACAGAACTGTGTAACTGAGGGTGTGAGTCAGTGTGGCCACGGGCAATGGGCTAAGTCCAGATGAGTATTTTGTCTCAGGGTTAGGGACTTTAAAAATATGCAAGAACATCATTTGCATTCTCCTTCTGTTTGCTAAAATGAAAGCAGCTTAAAGTGTCCCAGGTCCCTAGGGTTCACACTTTCAGAAATAAATAAAACTGGAGGCCTTAAGTGAAGGAAGCAGTCAGATATAGTCCTGCCTCAGGAGTCTTTAGGTATAGCTCTGCTGGAAAGATACAGGAACCAACCCAAGGAAGGGGTTGGGGTGGGAGGAGTAAAGGTTAAACTGAAGGTATCCTAAGCTACTTGATATAAAAGGATGGAAACCTCCATAGCAGTGCTAGAACTGACCTTGTTTCCCTAGCCTCCCTAGATCTGGAGGGGTCTAGCCAAGTTTACAGAACAAGGGATAAAACACTCTTCTTTTACTTCTCTTCTCATTCTCTTCAATCCATGTGGAATTTCAGTTCCCTTTTGAGGGGGTTTCTGTCTCCCTCCCATCCTTCCCTATCCCAGTTCCACATTATTATTTCTGTAATACAGTACTGACTCTCAAGAATTACATCACTTAATTGTATATCTTAACATCAACTGCCTAGTATGGCTTGTCAAGTCTTTTAGTTACTTTCACCAGCCTGGAAAGTAATTTCCTGTCCAATTGAAAACTTTCTGACCCTTCCTTGCCTTTGGACAGGTAGTTTATATCTCTGCCTAGTTCAAGAGAATAAGTTTGTGTGTGTGTGTGTGTGTGTGTGTGTGTGTGTGTGTGTGTGTGTGTATGTGTGTTTGGGGAGCAGGAACTTAATAAGCTTAATTTGGTTTTCTCAGAGGAACAATCAAAAGGGAGAGATATAGAAACCTTTGAGACTGATAGCCAAGGGAGTGTAGATTGAGTGAGAAGGGACCAGGTGCTCAGTGTTTGGGGTTTTGGGAGCAGAAACGATTCCTAAGACAGCGGCTCTTGGATTAATGGAGGGTGAGAACTTGGATGCCTGGACTGGGAAATAGAAGAGGAGGATGTCTCCTCATGCTTCTTTGGTTTCCCTCAGACACAAGTATTGATGACCATGAAGAAATAGTAGAAGACTTCCTGTTTGAGGACCTAGCAGATGTGGTAAGTTGAAGGACCTCATTGAGTTCAACATTCCTCCATCCATCTGAGGAAATAGAATGACTGCAATAAGTGTCACTTGTTGGGAACCCTTTCTTATTTATCAAATTTTCACCAGTCCATCTTTTTAGGAATCTTTTAGCCTCACTTCAGCAATTCTCCCTTCCTTGGGTTGGCTCCCATATCTCCCCAGTTGGGTTATGCTTAGGGATGCCCGAGGTGAAAGCCAGATGATATCCTTGACTGACTTCTAGCTTTATTTCCAAATGATAATGTCTCAACACCAGAAACTGGGTAATGTAAGTTCAGCACCTCTCTGTCAGGAAGTAAATGGGATGTTTCATCTTCAATCCTTTGGACTCCTGGTCTGTCACTGCAACGAGAGCTCAGATGATGTTTTTGTGCATGGCTGAGCAGTTTGAAACCTGATCTTTGGAATTTGGACTAGGGAATGTTATTAAATACTGCTCAAAATGTGGATTTTTATGGCTCTTCCCCACACCTAGAATCTCTTCTCTCAGTTAGCAGTGCCCACATTCATAGGACATTGGCATTTAATCTATTTCTATCATAGCCACATGGTTTACTGAAAATGTTAAATGCTCTTAAGTGGAACCCTCTGACTTCAACAATCTCAAAGAAATACTCTTGCTTATCCTTCTGGTTTTCAGCTATGGCTGGACAGTCCCTGAACCACGCTCACCCACTTAGTGTGGAGAGGGAATAAGGGGAAAGAGATCTAGGTCTGGAAACACAACCCAGAGTATAAACAAGGGAAGGGGTATTTGTGGGGAAGGAGACTGATCTCGCTTGCCTGGGCTTATCAGTCCAGTGCGATTTATAATAATTTCCAGGTATTTCATGTAATTTTTGTGATCCTGGTCACCACCAGACCTTCAGCTACCACTATTCAGCATTCCCTAGTCTCAAAGTCAGCTGCCAAAAATGCCCACATCACAAATAAGGAATATTAGTTTCATCTAAATGGCTCTCTCTGACTCCAAGTAGCTGCCTCATCTTCCCATGGGGTCATCTGGAGGTCCCTACCTCAAAGTCAATTGGAAGAAAAAGAGAATGCCAGGTCTGTGTTCCTGAAGATAGGCCTCATCCCTTCCTGGTGTCTCACCATTTTGTTTGCTTTATGGGAACTTCTAATCCCCTAATCTCCCCACAGAAATGGAACAAGATTCAGGAATGCTGGATGTGAGATCAAGAGCTGAAAGGTCTATGAAAGAATATTGAGTCCTTATTGAATTAACTCCAATCTCTCTCTCCCTTCCTAGTATCCACAAGTTCAGTTTGGTGAAATAATTGTGACCCATCTGGTAATGGGGAATTCTAAGTAAGGAATAGGTATCCTCTGTTCATGTCTCCTCTTTTTTTTTTTTTTTTTGCATCAGGTAGACTAAGAGAAACTTTGTCAGAAGTATTAGAGATCATCTGATCTCTTAATGTGACCTGAATATCCTAATTCCTTAGGTTGTTTTTAAAAAATATTTTTTTACAGTAATTTATAATTTATGTCTCCCACTGTACCTTCCTCCAATGAACAAATTAAAAAAAGAAACAAGCCAACCTTTTTACAAACAATATAATTTCCCACATTAGCCATATCCAAAAAATTGAATCTCTGCATTTTAGGTTCATCACCTAGTGGGATATTTTATCTTCAGTGTTTTGGACTCCTAGCCTATCACTGCATTGATCGGACTTCTAAAATCTTTTGAAGTTGTTTTTCTCTATGTTATTATCGTATAAACTGTTCTCTCATTTCTGCTTTCTTCACTGCATCAGTTTATAAAGGTATTCCCAGTTTTCTCTGAAAATATCCATTTCATCATTTCTTATGGCACAGTAACATTCCATTATATTCATACTTAGGTTTTTTCATTCCTTCTTTGCTTATCACTCTTCTTTCTTCCCATTTCTAAGGCTAGACAATTAAAAAAAAAGTATTTTTTCTCCAATTACATGTTAAAACAATTTTTAACATAAAAAAAGTTTTGAGTTGCAAATTCTATCCCCCCCTTCCTCCCTTCTTCCTCTCCCCCTCACTGGGACAGTAAGCACTCTGATATAGATTATGCATGTGCAATCATATAAAACATTTCCATATTATTCATTTTGTACAAGAAGACTCAAAGGAAAAAAAGAAAGTGAAAAATAATATGCTTCAGTCTGTATTCAGACAACATCATTTCTTATTCTGGAGGCAGATAGCATGTGTCAGCTGATAAAGCCTGTGGACCCCTTTATTAAAAAAAGACCCACTGAAATCTCTCTATAGATGACTTTTAGGATGGGTCTGTGCACACCCATTTAAGAACCCCTGGTCTATAGTGCTCTGTAAACTAGACTTTATTTTTGCATCTTTTTTTTGTTTGTTTTGTTTGTTTTTGTTTTTTTTTAGGGGTGGGGGCAATTGGGGTTAAGTGACTTGCTCAGGGTCACACAGCTAGTAAGTGTCAGGTGTGTGGTCTGAGGTCAGATTTGAACTCAGGTCCTCCTGACTTGACTTCAGGGACGGTGCTCTATCCACTGTGCCACCTAGCTGCCCCTTTTTTGCATCTTTTAACAGTGGTCTAGATTATTCTTTGGCGTCATCCGATTTGTTTCTCCCTTTGTCTTCCCTACCCTGTCATTTTCCAAGAATCCTCTGGTGAGGGAGGGAAAAGGAAAAAGACTGCCCCTGCCCTCAAAGAACTCACAGTCTAATGAGAAGAGACAGGATAACATTAAGTCAAGGTGCTAGTGTTCTCCTCAGTATGATTAATTCCTGCTACCCCTTATGAGATCTTCTCCCTTACATCCACACTTTCAAGAAACAAATGCTTTATTTTTTAAATTATATTTTTAAAATGTAAATTGTGAAAAGCTAAATTAAAAAATTTTTTACATTCATTTAAAAATTTTGAGTTCCAAAATTCTCTCCCTCTCCCCATCCATTGAGAAGACAAGCATTGTGATACCCATTTATACATGTGAAGTCATGCAAAACACATTTCAGCATTATCCATGTTGCAAACAAAAGCAAGAAAAAAAGTGAAAAAATGCTAATCCACTCAGTATGAAAGCTTTTTTTTTTTTTTTACTCATCTAGGTAGACAGTCTAGAGTACATTCCCATATTTGAGCTACCTTTTTATAATAAAAGTTGCTTGTTATAACTTTTGATGACTAGGTGAGTCAGTGGAAAGTGATGGGCCTAGAATCAGAAACACTTGAGTCCAAATTGGGCCTCAGATACTTACTAGCTGTGTGACCCTGGGGAAGTCACTTAACCCCCTACTTGCCTCAGTTTCCTCATCTGTAAAGTGGGGCTAATAATTGCCCCCGAAAGGCGAGAGTTGTTGTGAGGAGCAATGTAAAGCACTTTGCAAACCCCAAACTCCTCTATAAATGATAACTATTATTATGTTGAATTTTTGTATCTATAGACATGAATAGAAAATCTCTGGAGGATATTGTGCCAAGTCTTCTTCTTTGTTCCAGTTTGTCATTACTCTTATAGATAGAAAGTAACTTATTGTCTATCCTAAATATCTCCTGCTTTCGAAGACTTGAAATCTGCTTTTTCTTTACTTTGTTTTTTTTTTCCAGCCCAAATTGGTATAGTCCCTTCTGTCTCTGTAGCACAAACTTTCCCAACCCATTTGCCGTTTGGGCTTAAAGGGTCATCTTAGGCCTCTTTGTCCTTCTCCTTTGACAGAAGAAATTCTTCCGATGCCGAATGGTGTTGACAGGCCTAGCAGAGGCTCCCTGGATGGAGGAACATGATCAGATCCTGGAGCATTTTATACTGGAGCCTGGAGAGCCCATTCTCACTGTTTTCATCGATTCCTGTGCAGGGCTTAAGCTAGAACTGGGGATGCCCATTCAGGTACTTCATAGAATTGTAGGCTGTCAGAGTCAGAAAGGACTTCAGAATCAGCTGGTTCAAACCCCATGTTTATAGATGAGGAAACTGAGGCTCAGGGAGAGGCGGTGGCTTGCCTAAATCGACTGCTCTTGGAATCTTTGCTTACCTTTCTTCTTTATTATTCAATGACCATGGCTCAATGCCCCTCGCAGCCTCATTTCATCCATTCTGAGTTGCAGTCATGTCTTTATCAATGATTATGGAAAATGGAAAGGGTGCCAAACTTGAGGTGAAGTCCTGGATTTGAATCTCTGACACTTACTAGCTCCATCACCCTACAAAAGTCATTTAACTTTTCAAAGCCTCAATTTCCTCATTTGTAAAATGGAAATCATAGTATTTGCACTACTGCCACTTCACAAAGTTGTCAGGAAAAGTCTCTTATAAATGTTAAAGTACTGTATAGTAATGATATTAAGTGTTATTATATAAAAATATTTCCTCTTCTATAGTATAGCCACCATATTGTCTTTGGCTGTTGCTTTTTTAATGTTTTCTCTTTAGTTAAAAATCTTCGCCTCTAAAGGTAGTCTACCACCCATGTCTTCTCCATGAATTCTGGAAATTTGGCCTAACCCCTTAGTCCCACACTGAAAATCCCAGTAGGACTGTAGGAGGATCTCACGCGTGTGCAGGCTGTTAGCTGGTGATGTGGGTCATCTGTGGGGGCCGAGCTCTGACCCGCTTCTGCTCCTGCAGAATCAGAACCAGATCATGTACTTCATGCGACAGTCGCCTGTCCCCATCACCTGTGAGAACTTTGAGGTGACTGTGCAGTTTGGGACAGTTCGAGGTTCCTACATCCCAGCTCTACTTCGTCTGCTCAATGGCATCTATGCCCCACACCTTTTTAGCAACACCACCTGGCCTGAGAGCATCCGCAACCAGTTCTCCTCCCATCTTCACAAGTTCTTGGCCTGCTTGACAGGTGAGGGGTGGGGTGGGAGAGGTGGAGATGCCTGAGGACTTCTTTCTTTTTAGTTTTTTTTTGGTGAGGCAATGGGGTCACACAGCTAGTAAGTGTCCAGTATCTGAGGCCTGGTTTGAACTCAGGTCCTCCTGACTCTAAGGCTGGAGCTTTATCTACTGTGCCACCTAGCTGCCCCATGCCTGAGGACTTGGATTACCCTTCTTGCCAATAGTGTAAGTAGCTTCCTTATCTATAAAATGGGAATAGTACCATTAGCACTGTGGACTACAGAAAATTTTTGTAGACCCTGAAGTGTTGCCTGCATGAAGGTGACTTAATATCATGAAGAGGGTAAGGAGAGCAGCTGCCTTGGGTTTAGTTTGCAGTGGAGGAGCATGGAGCACATCCCCTGACCTGCCTGCATCCTGCCATTGCAAATGCCTTATTTTGTTGGCTCTCTCTTGAGAGAGAGCCAGGTGGCTCAGTGGATAGAGTGCTGAGCCTGGAGTCAGGAAGATCTGAATTAAAATCCAGCCTTAGACACTTAGTAGCTGTGTGACCCTGGCTAAGTCACTCCACCCTGTTCACCTCAGTTTTCCTTATCTGTAAAAATGAGCTGGAGAAGGAAATGGCAAGCCACTTCATGTCTTTGCCAAGAAAACCCCAAATGAGGTCGCAAAGCATCGGACACAACTGAAAAACAACTGAACAACAACAAAAACCTGCAAAGTGGGAATAGAATACAGCCCAGTACCCCTAGGCCAGGGAGAACAGGAGGCATTAATGCAATTCTTTGACCTTATCCCATGAGGAAAAACATTACTAATCATTCCTCTGAAGCTTCCCTCACCCCAGGCCTCCTCACCTTGCTGTCCCTGTAGTAGAATCTTAAAATATGCTCACTGGAGGTCTTACCTTCTTATGCTTTTTGTGCAATGATAGTTTGCATCTAGCCATCTTCTCTTCCCCTCCACCACCAACATGAGATGGGACTGAGGCCAAGAAAGTTTTGTTCCTTCCTATGAACCTCTGTAATCACTCCTCAGATACTCGGCATAAGCTGGAGGGACACACTGTCCTTTACATCCCTTTGGAAGCCATAAACATGAATCCAGAAGCGGTAGTGAAGGACAAAGAGCTGGTGCAACGATTAGAGGGTAAGTAACTACTTCATTCAAATGCTTTGTTCATGTGTGTGTGTGTGTGGGGGACCCCAGGAAGTCCAAGAAATGGGAAAAGACAGAAATGTGCAGTGGTTGGTGACAAGGGAGTGTAAAGAAGAGAGTGAGGGCCATACTTGGAGGGAGTTTGGGGATGATATTAGAAGGATCTAGATGGTGCAGTGGATAGAGCCTAGCCTGGGGAGAGTTCAAATCTGGCCTCAGACACTTAGTAGCTTTGTGACCCTGGGCAAGTCAGTTAACCCTGTTTGCCTCAGTTCCCTTATCTGTAAAATGGAGAAGGAAATGGCTATCCACTCCAGTATCTTTGCCAAGAAAATCCCAAATGAGGTCATGAAGACTCAGACATCACTGAAATGACTGAAATTAGGGAGGAAGACAAAGGTAGTAGAAATAGGGAAGATGTTGAGTGGAGGCTACTGGTGTCCACCCTTACAGCATACTCTCTCCTTTAGCTTCCATGGTGCACTGGACCCGACAGATAAAGGAGGTGCTCAGTGCCCAGGAAGCAGTAGATACTGGTGAAAACTTGGGTCCTCTGGAGGAAATCGAGTTCTGGCTCAACCGGTGCATGGACTTGTCTGGAATCAGTGCACAACTGGTCAAGAAAGGAGTGAAGCACATTGAGTCAATCCTACGTCTTGCCAAGTCTTCTTATTTGGGTCCCTTTCTGAAGTTGGCCCGACAGATCCAGGTTTGGGAATAGGTCAAAGTGACTGGGGGTAGGACCTTCAGAGTGTAGTAGAGGGGAGTGGGACATTCCGTGGGAGTGGAGTTCATAGAGTCTGAGGAGAGTAAGCCACAGTTCAACAGCATAGATTCAGTTCAATTAAATACTCATTTAAAATAAGTACCTACTATATGCACAGTGTTGTATTTGGGGGATATACTGGGGATGCAAAGAAAAAAATGAGCTTACCCTCAGGAAGTATGTATTAAACTGGGGGATACAGTCTAGGATATCAGCCTAGACGATGGAGAATTAAGGACTTCATCCCAACAGGGAAGGTTTGGTGAAAGAGATGGTGTCTAAACCAAGCCATGAATGAGGACAGATACTGAGAAGCAAAGATGGATTTCAGATGCGAGGGTCAGGCCATGGTGAATGTATGGAGAGATGGAATGTTCAGTTTGGGACTAAGTTAGTCTGGTCTGACAGGAACATAGACACATGAGAAGTGGATTAATATGAAATAAGGCTGGAAAGGCAGGTTGGAGTAAGAGTGTAGAGGCCTTTCAATTCCAAGTTCACGAGTTTTTCTGTTTTATTCTACAGGCATTAAGGGAACTTCTGAAGGGTTTTGAGCAGGGTGTCAACATGGTCAGACCTGTGCCTTAGGGAGATGACTTCAGCAGCTGTGGGGAGGATGAAATGATTGCAGAGGGGAGAGATTAGGAGGCTGTTAACAATAGGCCAAGTGAGAGAAGTTGAGAATCTGATCTAGGGTGGTATCTGTGCAGATGGACAGAAGGTATTGAATGGAAGTGAGAGATTTTGTGGAGGTAGAATCATGGGAAGGATTTTTAAGGATGGGTTAGACCTGAACATGATTTTTGTCATTGGGAAAATAACTCGTAGATTGGGAGGACTTGAAGGAGAGAGAAAGAGGGAATAATTTACTTCCTCCTAGAAGGAAATGATATCAAGGATACAAGTATTGTCTAACCTATATCAAATTGCTTGCGTTCTCAAGGAGGAGGGAGAGAGAGAATTTGGAACTCAACATTGTAAAAAATGAATAATAGCAAAATTTAATTGTAATTGGAAAAATTAAAATAAAAAAAGAGATCATTGGTAAAGGACACAAGTAGAGAAGAAGGACTACTATTTCCTCAGAGACAGAAATAAAAGAGGATAGGATGGGTGAAAATGTAGAGCAATTTTGAGATGTGGAGTAGGACAGAAGGAGCTCCTGAAAGGTGGACTCTCTTATCTTCTCAGTGTGACAATTGGCTCCTTGGTGACCACCCACGGGCTCTTAGCCTGCAAATGGGTAGGCTTCAGATTCTTCCCGGGAGCAGCAACACAAATATAGCTTTGATTAACCCCTCACTAGCCAGGTCTGAAATTAATCTAGGGGATGAAATGGAATATTTCTCAAAATTTTTAATCTGTTCTCTATACCTAGCTCAGAATTTCTGCCCTTTCTGAGGCTTCTGTTTTCACAGCTCACTGGGAATGTGAATGCCCCTTCATCGATTCAGACTTAGTATCCTGTAGTTATATAGTTTTAATTTTTTTATTTTGAATTTTTATTTTGTTTTTACATCATATTCATTTCTGGCTGTTACACCCCCATCCTGACGTGTAACAAAGGAAAACAATTGAGCAGAATCATTTGACTCATCAATTTTGTCTGAATTTGTTTTCTGAAACAAGTAGATTATTTCTATCTTCACTTTGCCCTATCTGGGCAGTTTTCATTTTTTGTAAATATAGTGTGTCTAGGCTTTTTTGTCATGGTTTCCAGAAGTTCAGTGAATCTTAAGTTATCTCTCCTTGATTTGTTTTGTAGGTCATTTTGTTGATATCAGGTATCTTCTATTTTCTTCTATTTTTTCTTTTGATTTTTGTTCTGATATTTCTTGCTGTCTCATGAGGTCATTGATTTGTCTGGATTATTTTAGCTTTCAGGGAGTCTATAACTTGGATAAATAAGGTTTACCACTTTCTGTTCTAATCTATTTGTTCTTCTTCCTTTCCTCCAGTGCTTTTAATTCACTTTTTAAAAAAATCACTTGCTTCATTTCTTCTAGGTAGTCCTTAAGAAAAATATTTTTTTTCCCTTAGATTCACTGTTTGCAGTTATTATAAAATTATTCTCTTCTTTTGGGGCAGTCTCTAGGTCTATAATAATTTTTTTAAAATGCTGGTTGGTTTTTTTTGTTTGTTTTATTTATTTCTCTAGTTTTAGTTACTGAACTGAGGCTTTGTGGCAAGACCAGGGTCTGCCTTCTGTGACACATTGGGGTGGAGTGGTTGGCCCTGTTGGATCCTTCCTGGACCCTCTGGGTTCCTGTGCTCACCTCCGTATCCCACAATTAGGCACACCTTGTGATATGTGCTTCAGGTTGCTGCGTCGTCAGGGCCCTCTGTAGTGTCCCAGGACAGAGTGCCAGCTCATACTAGTCTGATCACTGCCACACCTCCATGGTCTCTGAGGCTCCCCAGGGCTCCAACATCCTTGCCCCGAGGCCTTCTGGCCTCTCTGGAGCTTTCTCAGAGGCTCCTCCCGTTAAGGTGTCTCTAGAAGCAAAGTCTTGCGGACTATGTGTGTCTCTGACATATGTCACTGGTTGCCTGAGATTGAGCTTTTTTGCTTGTACTGGTGTTGGTTATGCTAGTGGCCTTTTAAAGTATTGCCTGCAATCTTCTGGCCAATTTTTTTTGGGGTGCAGTTCTGGGGTGGAAGGAGTCACTTAAGTTGCTCATTAGATTTTAAGGTTCAAACTAAATTTCTGGTCACTATTCATTAATGAGAAAAGTAGGACCCTAAGCTTTATATCCAAGGTTTGACTGCCTTCCCACCAAATACTAGTTCCATAATGAACAGGATAGTAGAAATAGCAAAGAAACCCATTTATCCCACTTGATAACAAAATATGAATGAGAGAAAGTATACATACATAAGAGAATATATACCAGACGGTACAGAGTGAAGGAACTCTCTCACTGGGATTGAGGTTCAACCAAGAGAGAGAGTCTCAGATCTCACTCAAGGGGAAATTTCCCGAAGTTTCTAGTGTAGCAAACTGATAGGGACATGATGGGAACTGCCAGCTCCTCTTATGTCTGCTTCTTCTCAAAGTCTTTTTTTTTTCCAGTCACCTGGAGTGGGCTTGGCATTGTCCATCTTCCCTCTTGAATCTGAAAGCCAGAAATACTAGAAACAACTGCAGAGCCTGAAGAGACTAGAATTGAAAGAGACTGGGAACTCCCCCCTCCCTTGCTCTTTCTAACTCCTTGCCACTCATCATGCAAGCACAGGCAGGGTATTGATCCCCGTCAGTGAGGAGAGAGTCTACAGTAGAAAGCTTATGGCTGCTGTTAGACTCTTTTGGGACAGAGATACTTAAACCTCCAACCTGAAGCAGTTTGTGGGACTGCTAAATTGGTATTTCATGTTTCACTTCAGCTCTGCTCTGTCTGAACAGCTCCTTCAAGGTCCAGGTGTTCTGTCCAGGTAGGCCAGAGGTGGAGAGAGGAATTCTCTTGCTGTTAGTGGTCACTCTCATCTGTGCTAAAACTCAGGTTGCCATGGTTGCCCAGTGAAAGTCACATGTGGCTAGCTCAGGTCTCTACAATTCCTCTCTGGAGAGGAATCTCTTACTCTTTCTCTAGAAGATGGAGGAAAACCCAAAGGCTCCTGGATTTACCAGCATTGCAACAGTTTCTCCAAGAAGCTGAAATTCAGTCACTCTCTTCTGTGTTGTCTTAGAAGCTTAGCTTGAAAAGGCCAAGGTCCTCCACTGTATCCTGGGCATCCAGTTGTCCTGGTCCATATCTGGCCACTAGATCCAGATAGCTCTGGAGGAGAGTGAGGCTGATGACTTTAAACAGCCCTCCCTCACTTAAATCTAAGTCATTTGCATGTCATGGCATTACCTCCCTGATGTCATGGTCCTTTTCGTGAATGAAGGACGAACAGCAACAGCAATAATTGTATTTACTGTTTACCATTGTATTTATTCTCTTTGCAACCTTCCTCCTCTATCTCTGTCCAGGAAGATTTCAAAAATCCCCACTGTACTGGAAACACTGTTCTCATGTCCTGATCCCATGGTAAGAGTCCTCCCTTGTTTCCCTGGGAAGAAATAAAAATCCCATTAAAAAAAAAATTTTTTTTAGGCAATTGGGGTTAAGTGACTCACCCAGGGTCACACAGCTAGTGAGTGTCAAGTGTTTGGTCTGAGGCTGGATTTGAACTCAGGTCCTCTTGACTTCAGGGCCGGTGCTGTATCCACTGTGCCACCTAGCTGCCCCTAAAATCCCATTTTTTTTTTTTTTTTTTGGTTAGGCAATGGGGTTAAGTGACTTGCCAAGGGTCACACAGCTAGTAAGTGTTATGTGTCTGAGATTGGATTTGAACTCAGGTTCTCCTGAATCCAGGGCTGGTGCTCTATCTACTGCGCCACCTAGCTGCCCCCAAAATCCCATTTTTTTTTAAAAAACAGTTCAGGCTCCCTCACAAGGAAGTCAGTCAGTCTAGTTCTTCCCAGAAATAATGTTACATTAGCTCTTATTGAGACATCCAGGGTTGCTGGACTGCTTGACCTCACAAGGATGTGGCCCAGTCTGGAAATGTCCACCTTGGGATCATTACTCAGTCATCTATGCTCAGGGAAGAAACGAAACAGAGAAGCAACCCCAAACCCAGGCTTAAGACTCCCCTAGGCAGGGCATGTGCTTTAGATGCCATGGTGCTACATGGTGGGATAGGCAGTATCTACCTTCACCACCTCTCTAGAGTAAGACTTAAATAGGAGGGAAATGAGAAGGAAATAAATATTTATTAAGTGCCTACTATGTGCCAGGCACTGTGCTAAGCACTTTTACAAATATCTTCTCATTTGATCCTTACAATTACCCTGTGAAGCAAGTGGTATAAAGATCCTCATTTTACAGTTGAGGAAACTGAGGCAGATAGAGGTTAGATGACTTGCCCAGGGTCACGAAGATAGTAAACATCTGATACTGGATTTGAATAGTCTTGATATGAATAGCTGATAGAAAGAGAGATGTAGCTAGAAGATGAAATCATCCCCCTTTAAGATTTTTTAGTGGGTCATTCTTCCTGGCTTAGTGGCCAGGCGTCTCTTTGTTCAACTCAGTTGGTGAACCATGGGACTACCCCAGATTTACTGTGTCATCCCAAAACAACAAACATACCACCATTGTGGCACAGGTTTTGCTGGAATTGACCAGGGTGTAGGCTCAGCATGGGATATCTCCATTGGGATATGCTTTGCTCCAATTCCCATTACACTTAGTTTGACAACTCTTTGCAAAGTTGGTCTATTCGTCAATTTTAGGTTTTTGCATTTGTTTTTTTAAAATTGTATTGTATTTAAAAATTGTATTTAAATTTAATTTAAATTATATTTTTAGCAACTGCTCATAATGAAGTTGTTTATTATGAAGTTATTAACAGCCATGAGATATGTTGTTGTTTCACTATAGTTTCATAGACATTTTCCCACTTTTTCCAGGCTGACCCTCTCTATTTCTTTCTTTCTACCAGCATCTGTAGTAGGCCACCCTCCCATATGACAAAGTCAGCACACATCCTTTGTGCTGAAAGGGTATTGTTAAAGTTGAGTTCAGAATTTGCTGTCCTCAGATTCCACATAAATATATAAAAGCTGGGCCTTTGATGATTTCCATCAGATTACCCATTTTTTCCCATCTTAGTTGCCTGCCAATGCCATTGTGATGCAGTTGCATGACTAGTTCTGTGTGCTCAGGGGCATACAGATTCTTTCTTGAGAAAATCTCTACCTTAGATTGATTTATTTTTTGCCAGAGATTTAAATCTATAGCCGAAGCATCCTTTCCCAACTTCAATAAGCTTTTCAGTTTGCCCGCTGGCAAACTTTCTCTGCTTATTTAGGGTTTCTAATTTTTAAAATTGGCTCCTTCCCTTCCAAGGGAAGTACAGTGATCAATTTCTAGGTATTATCTCCTTCTTCCCCTATATCAGGAACTTGCAAATGATCAACTGTGTTGGGATTTACAAAAAACAGGCAGGCTGATCTGTATGAATTTGTGATTACTGCACATTTCTCTTTTATAGCTCATTCAAAAAAAATTTCACATTTGTCATGTTGTGAAGAAGAATTAGGACCAATGGGAGGAACCACAAGAAAGAAGTGACAAAACAGCAACGACAACAGCCACAAAGAGAGCGAATAGTATGCTTCCATCTGCATTTAGACTCCATAGTTCTTCCTCTGGGTGTGGACAGCATTTTCCATCATGAATCTTTTGGAGATGTGTTAGATCCTTGCATTGCCGAAAAGAGCTAGGTCTATCAAAGTTAGTCATCATCGCACAACGTGGCTGTTACTGTGTACAATGTTCTCCTCGTTCTGTTCAATATAGCTCATTTCTTTAAAAAAAAGAATTGAATAGTCTTTTCCATAGACTATTCTTTTGTTATTGTGAAGTGGACAAAGACCACAAACTTTGAACATTTCCATGTATAGAAAAGCACAGAAAAGGAGTATTACATACAAACCCATAAATCTCATTACTCAAAGCTTGTTTTTCATATGTATATACTACATTAAGCATGTCAGTTCCAAATACTGTCTGATTCCTTCTGAATCTCCTTCTGTTCTGTGCATTTAAAAAAATGCTTCACTACTGATCTTTTCTCCTTTTTTGACATCACTATCACTAACTCTCCTCTCCTCCACTATTTTCCCTCTCCAAAACCCTCCCCCCACATCTTGTAATGGGTGGTTGGGTGGTTAAGTGGATAGACTGCTGGCCCTGGAGTCAGGAGGACCTGAGTTCAAATCTGGCCTCAGAGACTTAATTGCTGTGTGATCCTGGGCAAGTCACTTAATGCTGTTTGCCTCAGTTCCTCATCTGTAAAAAGAGCTGGAGAAGCAAATGGCAAATTCTAGTATCTTTGCCAAGAAAATCCCCAATGAGATTGTGAAGAGTCAGATATGACTGAAATGATGCAACAACACCTTGTAATAAGTTTACGTAGTCATGTAGAACCTTGGCCAGATTAAAAAAAAAATGTACATTTCATTCTGTAGTTCTAGTACGTCACCTTTTTTATCAAGAACCTCTGGAATCATGGTTGGTCATTGCGTTGATCAGAGTTCTTCAGTTTTTCAGAATTGTTTTTCTTTTTTCTTTCTTTGATTTTTTTTTAAGGCAATTGGGGTTAAGTGACTTGCCCAGAGTCACACAGCTAGTAAGTGTCAAGTGTGTGCTCTGAGGTTGGATTTGAACCCAGGTCCTCCTGCCTTCAGGGCCAGTACTTTATCCACTGCGCCACCTAGCTGCCCCCTAGAATTGTTTTTCTTTACAGTGTTATAGTCATCATATTAATATTTTTCCTGGTTCTGCTTACTTCACTGGATCAATTCATGCAAGTTTTCCCAAATGTCTTTGAGAGCCTCCTGTTTTGTTTTGTTTTTTACTTTTTAAAAATGTTTTTACTGATGTCTTCTCTTTCTTCTTAATGTCATCATAATTATCTCCAGTATCCCTCCACTTCCCTCTCCTGAGAGCCATCCTATATAACAAGTGTTTTTATAGAGGAAAAAAAAATCAGCACAACTGATCAATATATTGAAAAAAATCTGAAAACATGTGTAACATATAATACCTGTGGACTTCCTGTTTCCAGGAAGGGAATAGATTAGAATATCTCTTCATTCAAACCATTCTTGATCTTTGTAATTTTGTTACATTTACTTTTCTTTTTGCTTTTTTTTTTTTTTTGGCAAGGCAATTGGGGTTAAGTGACTTGCCCAGGGTCACACAGCTAGTAAGTGTCAAGTGTCTGAGGCCATATTTGAAATTAAGTCCTCTTGACTCCAGGGCTGGAGCTCTAACCATTGCCCCACCTAGCTGCCCCTTGTTACATTTACTTTTGATTTTTTTATGCGTTGTTGTTCTTTCCATTTACATTGTTGTAGTCATTTTGTAGGGCAGCTAGGTGGCGCTATAGTGCATAGAGTGCTGGACTTGGAGTCAGGAACACTCAGCTTCCTGAGTTCAGATCTGGCCTCAGACACTTACTAGTGTGACCCCGGACAAGTCACTTACCCCTGTTTGCCTAAATTATCATATAATGAGCTGGAGAAAGAAATGACAGACTACTGCAGTATCTTTGCTAAGAAAACCCCAAATGAGGTCACAAAGAGTCAGAACTGAAAAATGACTTGAAAAGTCATTGTGTATATTGTTTTCTTGGCTTAACTTTCTTCACTCTGCATCACTTCATATAGATCTTTCTATTCATTCTATGCTTTCTATGTTCATCACACATATTGTTTCTTACAGCACATTAATATTCCATTATATTCCTGTACCGCAGTTTGTATAGCCGTTCCCCAATTGTTGGGCTTCTACTTTGTTTCCAATTCTTTGGTATCACAAAAGTGCTGGTGTCAATATTTTGGTGTATATGAAGACTTTTTTCTTACAGATGCCTTCCTTAGGCCCAGTAATGGAATCTCTAATTCAAAGGATATGGAACTTTTTGCTGCTTTATTTGCATAATTCCAAATCGTTTTTAAAATAGTTGTATAATTTCACACCTCCACCAACAATGTGCTCATCATTCCACAACCCCTCCAACACTGACTATTACCATTTTTGTCCTTTTTGCCGACTTGCAGAGTGTGAGGTAAAAGCTCAAGGTGTTATTTTGATTTATTTTTCTCTTATTAATAGTTATTTGGACCATTCTTATATTTGGTTGTGAATACTTTGCAATTCTCCTTTGAGAACTGTTTCCTTTGACCACTTATCTAAATGGTTAAGACATATATATTTATTAATTGTTCACATATCTTGGGTACCAGACTCTTAACAGTGAAATTTGATACAAATTTTTTTTTCCCAGTTCCACCACTTCCCTTAGCCTAGGTACATTAATTGTCTGTGCAGAAGCTTTTCAGTTTTGTATAATCAAAGTTATCTGTTTTATCTTTTGTAATTGACTTTATTCCTTATTTGATTAAGAATATATTTCCTGCCCATAGCTGTGATAGGTATATGATCTGTTTCTATTCTAATTTTTTATATTATGATCTTTAATATTAAGTTCATATATTAATTTAGAATGTATTGTGGAATGTGGTGTAAGGTGTTGTTTTCTGCCAGATTGCTTTCCAGTTTTCCCATCAGTTTTTATCAGATAAGGAGATTTTTTCATAGGTAATTTATGTTTTCTACTTTATCAAACACTGGGTTATTGAGTTCCACTGTTTCTTCCTTGTCCAGTCTGATCCATTGATTTATTTCTCTATTTTTTAACCATTGGTTAAAATGTTTTTGATGACTTCTGTTTTATAATGTAGTTTGTGGTCTGGAAGTGCTAGTTCCCCTTCATCCCTACTTCTTTTCATCATTTCCCTTGATATTCTAGATCTTTTGTTTTTCCAAATGAATTTTATTATTTTATTAAGTTTAAATAAGTATCTACTTGGTAATTTGATTGATGTAGCATGATTAGTGTAAATTAATTTTGATAGTATTGTCATTTTATTATAGTGGTATGGCCTAGCCATGAATACTGAATATTCCTCCAGCTATTTAAGATATTTTTTATTTCTTTAAGGAGTGCTTTGTAATTGGATCTATACAAGTCTTTTGTGTGCTTTGATAGGTCAGTCCCTAGATATTTTATTTTGTAGTTATTTGAGTATCTCTGCTGATTCCCTAGATTTTTTTTTAGTATACTATCATATCGTCAGCAAATAGGGATAGTTTTATTGCTTCTTTACCTATCTTTATGCCTTTAATTTCTTTCTCTTGTCTTATTGTTTTTCCTAGCCTTCCAGAACTATATAAAGTGGGGAGAGTGGGCATCCTGGCTTCGCTTCCTTATTTATTGGAAAAGGTTCTGGTATATATCTATTGCATATGATGCTTACTTTTGATTTTAGATAGATGCTTTTTATGGTATTTGAAAGAGGTCCCTCTAGAACTATGCTTTGTAGAGTTTTTAACATAAAAGAATATTGTCAAAGGTGTTCTCTTGTAATCTGTTGAGTTGGTCATGCAATTTTGGATTTTTGGTTTTCAATATGATTAATTCTGTTGATTGTTTTCCCAACAGTGAATAATCCACGCATCCCTGGTATAAATCTCTGTGGTCTTAATAAATTATATGCGACAAGATTTTGTTTAAAAATTTTGAGTCAATATTCATTAATAATTTTGGTCTATAGTTTTCCTCTGTGTTTTATCTTTCCCTTGTTTAGGTATTAGCACTATACTTGTCTCATAAAAGGATTCTGGTAAGGGTACTTTCTCAGTTTTGGGGAATAGTTTGTGGAAAGCCTCTTTTATAATTTTTTATAATTTTTATAATTTCTTATGGTGTTGTCACATTTATTTGCCATAATTTATTCAGGCATACCCCAATCGGTGGGCATCCCTTTAGTTTCCAGTTCTGTTATATCAAAAGTGCTGCTATGAATATTTTTGTACATCTGGGTTCTTTCCCTCTTCCTTTTATTTTTTTGGGATATGTGCTCAATGGGTCACAGTTGAATGACTTTTGGGGTATAGTTCTAAATGGTTTCCAGAATGGCTGGAAAACCAGCTCAGAACTCCACCAACAATATATTAGTGGTCATGTACTCTCATATCCTCTCCAACAATTATTGCTTTAATTTTAAAATTATCTTTGCCAGCTGTTGAGTGTGAAGTGAAACCTTAGAATTTTTAAAATGTTAATTTCTCTAATAATGACTTAGAGTATTTTTGTTCATAGTTGTTTGTTGATTTTTGTTGATGGTTGTTGATTTGCTTTTCTTCTTTTGAGAACTGCCTGTTTATATCCTTTGACCACTTGTTTAATGGGGAATAGCTCTTGTTCTTACATATTTTAGTCAGTTCCTATATATCTTGGATATTGAACTTTTAGCAAAGAAACTTAATGCAAAGGCTTTTCCCCATTTACTATTTCCCTTCTGCCTTAGCTGCATTAATTTTATTTGTTTAAAAGCTTTTCAGTTATATATAATCACAGTTGTTAATTCTGTATTCTGTGATCCTCTCTATTCCTTGTTTAGTCAAGAAGTCTATCCATAGTCATGAAAGGTATCTCCTTCTATTCTCTTCTGTCTTAATGATGTGAATTAATGACGTATCCATTTGGAGCTCATTATAGTCTGTGGTGTGAGATGTTGGTCTAAGCCTAATTTCTGCCATGCTATTTTCCAACTTTCCTAGCAGTTTTTGTTGAATAGTGATTCCTGAATCCATTAGTTGCTATCCTTGAGTTTTTTGAATACTTTGCTACTGTGATCAATTGTTTCTGGGACTTGAGTAACTAATGTATTCCATGGATCAACTTTTCTGTTTTTAAAGTAGTACCAAAGAGTTGCAATGATTACTGCTTTATAGTATAGATTGAGATTTGATATAGCTTGTCTCCTTTCCTTCCCACTTTTTTTCATCATTTCCCTTGAGATTCTTGTTCTTTTGCTCCTCTAGATGAACTTTGTTATAGTTTTTTTCTAACTGTATGAAGTAACACTTTAGTTTTATTATTATGGCATTAAATAAGTAAATTAATTTAGACAATATTGTCTAGATTACTTTTATTATAGTAGCAAGGCCCAGCTATATGCAATTAATACCTCTCCAATTAAGTCTATCTTTATTTCTGTTAATAACATTTTATATAGTTATAGTTGTATAAATCCTGTGTTTGTCTTGTGTGATTCATGATGAACATGCAAAATCAATTTACTGTTACTTATGCTAACTAGTGCTGTGGAAACACTAATTAGATGTATATGCTAGTAATCAAACTTTATTAATCAAATGTGTAGGAAAATTAGTTTATATTATCTGTTAGACAATATAAACATCAACCCCGTTAGGAACAAACCATCAACCTAATTTCCTAGGGCTTCCCAGTCAGCGTATGTTATATCAGCACTCTATAACAAGGTTCTCTCTCTGCCCAACTGAAGACCACATGTCTTCTTCCAAGGTGGTTGACTGATAAATCCACAAATCTTCATTAGCAAATCAATAATGCCTTCAAGTGAACATAGGGGATACTTTAATCTTAAGTGAAGGGAACAGAGGTACATAGGAGCCAGCCTCAGTTATGACCCAAGATCAGTCTGAAGATTGGGGATCTCTGGTGGGTTTCTTAAAGTTTTGGCTATAGGCATTAGCTGGTTATGACCAAGTTTTGTGTGGTGATTGATTACCTGAAGATATGATGAAACAAACTATCAATCAAAGATAACATCAATAACAAGTGTTTCTCAGTTGTTTACTAGATTTGGAGGACACAGGTCATTAGCAGTTCTTTACCAAATCTGAGAGACCCTCTTATCATTAATTACCAATTGGTTACCAAATCTGGGGTACACATTTACAGAAAAATAACTTTTTATGTAACAATTATTCATTCACAAAATGGAAGCTTAAAACAAGTTATTCTCACCACATTTTGGTAGGTGGATCCCTCCAAATATTGATATCTATATCTGTATATGTATTATGATTTTTGTGAGTTTCATTTTTAATCTAGCTTTTTGTTTATTGTTTCAATTAATTTTTTTAGTTGAATCTCTAGGGTTCTCTAAGTAGATGATATCACCTGCAAAAAGTGATAGTTTTGATTCCTCTTTGCCTATATTTATGAGCCAAATGACATAGAGGGAAGAGAGGTTGATGAGTGATGATGGCTCTATTGCACGGGGTATGTGTATGTGTGTGTGTGTATGTACACACACACACATATATGAGAGACAGATAGAGACAGCAAGAGACAGAGAGAGAGGCTGTTGGGCAAAATGTATTGGGGACTGGATAGTTGGTATTGAGACTGCTGTGTGCAGAGTCTGGAATAGAGGGGAAATGGAAACACAGCCTTTCCTTAGGGTACTTGCTGTAATGGAGTATTATAGGGTACATACTTGTAGAAAAAGATGTAATACTCTCAGAGTAACATATAAACTAGAGAAAATATAGTGCAAGCAATGGGCAGAAGTTCTGAGGAGAGATAGCATTGTGGAATAATTGATGCCAGGTTAGGTAGATTGAGAAGGATAATCATGGAGATGGCAGGTTAGGATGGGGACCCAATGAGATGAAGAACCCCAGTTCTAATGTGTTCTTTGATGACTAACTCAGCATTTTTTCACTTGTAGGATGGTTCCCAGCAAGCACAGTCAAATCTGACATTCTTGTCAATCCTGAAGGAGCCCTATCAGGAACTGGCACTTCTGCGGCCTAAGGACATCCCTAGTAAATTCCCTTTACTGCTCAACCTCATCCGCGTTATCTGGGTCAACTCCCCTTTCTATAATTCTCGTGAGAGGCTCACCTCCCTCTTCCGAAAGGTCTGTGCGATGAGGATGGGTTTATTGTTTCCCGAGTTTTCTGAGACTCATTCACTAACTTCACTGAGCCAAAGATTATCTAGGGGTCCTAGGGGACTTCAAGGGCACGGAAGGGCAGAAAAGCAAGACAATCCCTACTCCTAAGAAGCTAGCATTTTAGTAGGGGTAAGCAGTACATCTAGGAGATTTTAGCTGTAAGTCACATAGAAAGCCCCACTGGTCCATAGGGTACAGTAGCAAAGCAGATGATGATGTATCATTTCCCTTGGTAAAACCATTTTCATTTCTGATGATGAACCATTTGACAATGGCAAGGATTTGGTGGCCAGAACTTTTTTTTTCTGCATCTTTAGTAGTGGTATCTTCTGAAGAAGTGGGAGTTACAGCACCTGCAGCTTGTACCTTCACAAGAGTTATTCTCTTTGGTAATGGCTGTGGGATCAGATTGGAAGCAGGGTTAGTAATCTGAGTGGAGGAATGTGCTGCTATTTCTAGGTTTCTTGGGCTTACATGTCATATTAGGTGGTGTAATGGATAGAGTGCTGGGCCTAGCATCAAAAAGACCTGAGTTCAAATCCTGCCTCAGACACATACTAGCTTTGTGACCCAAGGCAAGTCATTTAACCTGTCTGCCTCAGCATCCTCAACTGTAAAATGGGGATAATAATATTACCTACTTCTCAGGGTTGTTGTGAGGATCAAATGAGGTATTTGAAAAGCATGAAGCCAAACAGAACATTTGTTTTCCAAAATTATTCTCTGCCTCAGGCCCTAAGGAGGTAAGTACCTGAGCTGAATTCTTTGTGTCTGGAGGAATGGAGTCTTAGGAAGGAGGATTTTTTTTTTTTTGCATTTTGGTGAGGCAATTGGGGTTAAGTGACTTGCCCAGGGTCACACAGCTAGTAAATGTCAAGTGTCTGAGGTCATATTTGAATTCAGGTCCTCCTGACTCCAAGGTCAGAGTTCTATCCACTGCACCTAGCTGCCCCTTGGAAGGAGGACTTTGAGACTGGATGTTCTGGTAGGAAGGATTAGGATTATGGGGGACTGCTGTCTTCTTTCTCTTTATGCTGGAATTTAATTCAACAAACATATACTCAGAATTTCCTGAGAATAATGATTCTGTCCTATCCACTGAAGCAAGAGGGATTTAAAAATGAAAAATGTTCAAGGCCTGATCAAGGCCATTTCCCTCAAAGTTGTAAAATACCTAAAGTGAGGCAGCAATAAGTTATAAAGGAGCCAACTGGGCTGTGGCTATGGTTGAGGCAAACAGGGGAGTGTGTGTGTGTGTGTGTGTGTGTGTGTGTGTGTGTGTAGGGGTGAATTTGGGAGTTCATTTAAATAAATTCAATGCAATTAATTGCATTAAGTGACTATCATCTGCAGAGCATTGGGGATAACAAAATAGTTCTTGCTCTCAAGGTACTTCCATTCTACTGGGGGATGCAACATGTCCACAGAGAAGTGCAACACAAGGCAGGGAGTTATGAGGTACACGCCAGGGAGAACTCAGCCCTTTAGGCACATTTGAAGCAGGAGAGGCCATTAACATTTGGGTTAGGGGGTGAAATCAAGAAAGGTTACACACAAGAGGTGGCACCCAAGCTGAGCCTTGAAAGAAGGTAAAGACTTTGAAAGATGGCGATGAGAAGGGATTGTGGGCCAGGGCTGAGGGAATGGCTAATACAAATGCATGGAGGCACAGAGATGGAGAAATTTGGGGAATGGCTTAGTAGTACTCAGTTTAATGGGAACACAGAATACATAAATGGGAGTTATATGGAATGAGGCTAGGAAGGGAGGTAGATTCTGAAGGTCCTTGTGTTCTGGGCTTTATCCTAAAGGCAGTAGAGAGCCATCCAAGGTTTTTGTGTACCAAATCAACATTAGCCTTAGAAAAGACCATTTTGATAGATGCACAACAGATTAGAAATGGAGGGGAGGGGCAGCTAGATGGCGCAGTGGATGACTCTGGCCTTGGAGTCAAGAGGATCTGAGTTCAAATGTGGCCTCAGACACTTGTCACACTAGCTGTGTGACCCAAGTCACTTAACCCCGATTGCCTCACCAAAAAAAAAAAAAAAAGAAACAAAGAAAAAAGAAAAAAGAAATGGAGGGAAGAGGCTAGAATGAGGGACATCAGTTAGGAGGCTAGAGTCTTTGTGAGAGGTGATGAGGTGGTTAGAGCCAAGGGGCCACCTAAACCAAAGTATGAAGGTTCATAAACCAGATATGCGGTACCTAGCTGGGATTGGGTTACCCTTGGAGGCAAAGGAAACCATAAGTCAAGGAAGACTTGGGGATGTGGTTAGAGTAACTCAAAGAAAGGACTGGGATGATTGGGTGGGGATGGAGGGAGACTATAGTTTGTTGGGTTAAATCAGTTTGTCCTCGCAGATGAGCAACGAAATCATTCGTTTGTGTTGCCATGACATTTCCCTGGACCGGATATTTGAAGGCTATGTCAATTCTAGCAAAGATAGTCTAAACAGCTGCATAGACTGTTGTCAGGCCTGGAAAGACCACTACATGCTGGCTGTACAATTACATACCAAGTAGGTTATGTCACCTTTCCCCTGACTCCTCCCTAGCCCCAAAGATAGCAGAATCTGCCTCCTGGACCAAGTCCTTACTTTTGAGTTCTCATAGTCACAAATTTCATGTCCCTACTTAATTCTTCTCTTTGGACCCACGTATCTTATTCTCTATTCCCACTCTCTCTCCAGTAACCCATATCTATGCCCAGAAACTTCCCTTCTCTCCCCTTCCCTCCAGAGATGGACCCCAGAGTTTTGATTGTTTATCGTGCCTAGAACCTAGATACATCATTCCCTGTCTCTGGTTATTCCCACTGTAAGCCCTTAAAGTTAACCTCTCTGCTATAGACTCCTGTGAATCTAGTACTAATCTAACATTGTACCTCCTGCCAGTGGATCTAAAACTATGATACTTGTGTTTTCTACTTCCCAACTCAGGTTCTCTGCCCGGGGCTGGGTCCTGGACCAGACTAGCATATTTGCCCAGGTTGATGCCTTTATGCAGCGTTGCAGGGACCTTATTGAGGTGTGGAGACTTTGGTTAAGGTGGGGAACCAAAACCAATGGCAGAGTCCTTGTTCAGGAGCCTGAAGAGACAGGGGAGTAGGGACTAATCAATCAACAAGCATTTATTAAGTGACTGTTGTGTGCTAGGCACTGCAGAATGACTTGACTCCTTCCCTCTTCAGCCCAGCTACAGGTTTTTCATCATCCTGATGTTCCTTCTTTCCCTTAAGCTCTTAAAATCATCATTATCATTGGCCCAATATCCTAGGCCTAGCTCTTTATCCCTAATTCCATCCCAGGAGCCTATGCCTCTTACTGACCCTATTTACTAGATGCAGTATGATCATGTATAGCAAAATCCCCAAGCTTTCTGGCTGGGAACTCCTAGGCTAAGAAGGGGGAAGAAGGAGACCAAATGTGGAATCTCTTCTAGGTTTGTGACTGCCAGTACCACTTTGCTCGTTGGGAGGATGGCAAGCAGGAGGATATGCCCTGTTTCTTTGGTGCTGAAGGGCCCCAAATAGCACGTAATTTGTTGGAGATTGAGGACATCTTCCATAAGAATCTGCACATGCTACGGGCTGTTCGTGGGGGCATCCTGGATGTCAAGAACACATCTTGGCATGAAGACTATAATAGGTAGGGAGCACCAGAGGGCGAATCCAAAGAAGGGGACAGAAGGAAGGCTGAGTAGAAATAGAAAAGTGAATAGAAGAGTAGAAGGTAACAGGATCAGGGAGGGTTAAGGGACTTGTCTGATGCATGTCTTTAAGAGTGAGCTTTGGACTGGGAAGAAAAATAGGCAAATAATTAGCAGGTAGAGGAAACCCAAAAGAGAGGAGACAATGGTCATATGGCACCCGGATGCCCTCAATGAGTTCACGACACCTGGAAAAACTACATCCTATCTTAGTGAAAGGGATTGGCACAAATGATTGTTGAACTGCCGTCAGTGATCTTTGAAAGGTGTTGGAGAATGGGAGAGGTGCCGCAGGATAGGAGAAGGGCAGATGGGCCAATTTTCAAAAAAGAGGGTAAAACAAACCAGTGAACTTGAATGGGAAAATTCTAGAGCACATAATTAAAGAAACAGTTTGTAAATACTTAGAAAGGATTGCAATGATCACTGAAAGCCTGTTTTTCAAGACTAGGACATGCCACATTAACTTCATGACCTCAAGATAACAAGACCAGTAGATTAGGAACATGTTATAAATATACTGTATATTATGTTTCAATAAAGCATTTGCCAGAGTTTCTCATGCTAGCCTTATGGGCAGGATGGGGAAATATTGGCTAGGTGATAGGTGAGATTGGAACTGGTTTGGGCTGGATCCAACCAAGAATAGTCATTCTAGGCTGATGTTACTTGTCATGACATGTCTAATGGAGTGTTCTAGGGAGTGTGTCCTTGGTCCTATGTTAACTCAGCTTTTTAATCAATGGCTTGTCAACTTTCCACGTCATATAAAACTGGGAGGATCAGGTGGATGCCAGAGTCAGAATCATCAAAATCTTGATAGCTAGATTGATGGGCCGAATTGAATAAGATGAAATTTAATTTAATGAGAAACACAAAATCCCATACTTGGGTTCAAAAAATCAATTTCACAAGTACAGGATAAGGAAGATATGATTGTTTAATAGTTCTGGTGAGAAGGATATGGCAGCCTTATAGAGTCACTTCAAAGCAATAGTGTGACATGGCAATGAAATAACCTAATGCCATTCTAGACTGCATTAAGGGAGGCATAGCATCCAGAGATAGGGAAATAATGATTTCACCGTACTCTGAAATGGTCAGACTATCACATATAACTGAACTCTGTTGAGTTTGGGGCACCACATTTTAGGAAGGAAATAGACAAACTATAATGTGTATAGAAGAGGGGAATAGTGTTCAGACTGGAGAAACATGTCATATGAGAATTGGTTGAAAGAATTGGAGTATTTGGCCAAAAGAGAAAACTTTGTAGGGCAATATGATAGCTAGCTTTAAGAACTTATAGCCTTGTCGTGTGAAAAAGGGATTTGATTTATTCTGTTTAGTCCCAGATGTGCTCAACCCTTCTAGGAGTAATGAGTTGAAATTTTAGGCTGATGTAGGCTTCTTGTAGGAACCAAAACAAAAGCAACTTTGTAACAGAAAGAGCTGTCCAAAAGTGGAATAGTTACTTTAGTAGGTAATGGGTTTCTGCTTTACTTTTCATCAAAAGCTAGACAAACACTAGTTAAGAGTTAATGTAGAAGGGTTTCTTGGTCAGGAATGGGTTGGGCCAGGTGTGGTGACTTATGCCTGTGATGCCTGCTGTCAGGAAGGCTGATGGAGCCTGGCAGATCTCTTTAAGTTTAGGAGTTCCTAACTGTGATGGACTCAGCCAACTGGGTATCTGTACAAAGTCTGGCATTAATAAGGTGGCCTTGGAGTCAGGAGGACCTGAGTTCAAATGTGACCTCAGACACATAACGCTCACTAGCTGTGTGACTCTGGGCAAGTCACTTAACCCCAATTGCCTCACCAAACATCTATCTATCTATCTATCTATCTATCATCTATCTATCTATCTATCT
>NW_020951694.1:1497382-1515900 GCF_900497805.2 Vombatus ursinus
ATCTATCTATCTATCTATCTATCTATCTATCTATCTATCTATCTATCTATCTATCTATCTGTCTGTCTCTCTATCTATCTAATGAGCTCCAAGAAGTGAGGGTGAGAATTTGTTAGGTAGATGCACCAGATTGCCCAAGGAGTGATGAACTACTTCAAAAATAGGTCAGAGCTACCGTGCCAATCAATGTGGGACCAGGGTCGTGGGTAGTCCCTGCATGTCCAGCCTGGGCAAGCTAGAAAGAATCAATTTTTTAGAAAAGAATAGGGGTGGGATGATGCAGCCTCTGAGGTCCCTTCTAACTCTTAAGATTCTGTGATTTTGTAGGGAGAGTTCATGGATCTGAGGTGGGCTTGGGCTGAGCCCAGGAATGAGGGCTTATTCATCTCAACATGTATCATTTTGCAACTGGTATAGGTTCCGGGCAGGAATCAAAGATCTGGAGGTGATGACACAGAATCTGATTACCACAGCCTTCGAGACAGTTCGAGATGTGGAACATGGAGTGTTGCTGCTGGACACCTTTCATAGAATGGCAAGACGTGAGGTGCCTACTGCTTCCTGAATCCTTGAAGGCCCTCACTATGTCTTTAAATCCACTTGCTCCCTCCTTCACCCATGGACTATCCCGACCCATTTTTATCTCATGTCTACCTCACACCAAATCACCAGCACCTTAGCACTGCTCTCAAGATCCCCCAAGAAGGATGTAAACATCTAGCAACATCCTCCATAGAGTGACTCCCACACTCTGGAATTGCCAAAGGTGGGGAGCCCCCTGGACATCAGTACCCAGGAGTCTAAGGAACTTTCTTCCCAAGCTCCTTCTATCTCTTTCTTAGGCTATAAAGCGAACATTTGACAAGAAGGCAGTGGACCTGTACATGATGTTCAATGGGGAACTGACTCTGGTGAACCGGGAACTGAGCAAGAAATCACCTTACATACCTCCATATATGGGCCAGTATTCTGGTTATGCCTTTTGGGTGCGCACCCTGCGTCGTCGCCTTGATCGTGCCATGAATGTAAGTGTTCTGGTGTCTGCTTAGTGTCTACTGGTCTTCCTCTTTCATCCCTCAACTTCTGTGTTTGGTTGCCATTACATACCTTGTGTATTTCTCTTCTAATAGGCCCCTCGATCTCGCTGTCTGTCTTTTTTTTTCTTATCTATAATGTTTTCTCTGCTCTGTAACATCTTCTCTGATCTTTTTTTTTTTGACACTCTATTGATAAGATCTTTCATGTTAACCTTTCTTTCTTTATTGTACATTTTCATTTATAAAAAATTAGTATTTATTTTTAACATGCTTTTAAAAAATTTTTGAATTCCAAATTCTGTCCTTTCCTCTAGCCCCTCTCCTACCCACTAAGAAGGTAAACAATATGATACCCATTATACATGTGAAATCATGCAAAACATATTTCCATATTAGTCATGTTGCCAAAAAAATGGCAAGAAGAATAAAGTGAGAAAATTATACTTTAGTTGCACTCAGAGTTCATCAGTTCTGAAGATATATAGTATTTTCTCTGGAGGTAGATAGCATTTTCAATCTTTCAACTAAGCTTTCCAACCCCCAGGTAAAATGCTTGAGCCAGATTAGGCACTAGAAGCATGTGAAAAATATGCCCTACTTATAAGCTTTTCCCCACCCCTCTGTCTAGTGCCTCTCATCTGCCCATTTCCTGCCCCATATTGGCACTGGGGAGGAGAGTGTCCACACGTACCAGCAGCTGACCCAAGCCATGGATGAACTGGTTCGCAAGACTTTTCAAGACTGGACACAGACTGTGGAAAAGGACAGCATTCGACGGCTGGACACTCCACTGCTAGGGATCAGTACAGAGAAGCCAGGAATGCTGGATGTCAATTTTGACAAGTATGGGGTCCATCTTCTCTGCCCCTCTTCTCTGACCCTTCTCACAGTTCTGTCTTTTGTGCCTTGGTCCCCATTCACATCTGTCTCTCTGGTTCTATACTTTATGCTCTATGATATTTGCTTTCACTTTATAACTCAAATTTTACACTTTAACTTTTTAAAAGAATTATATCAACTCCCTCAAAAAAGAGCCCATGCTTAAGATATTACTGCCACCTGGTGTTTCTGTTCCCTAGTCTAAACCACGTGGTACATGTTTTCCCTGAGACTTCAGAATAGAAGTCTCTGAACAAACCACTCCTTGTAGATTTGTAATCATTATTTTTCTTGGTTTTAAAAAATTATAAACAATAACAGTCAAATAAATATATGACATAAAGGACATTTTACATAAACCCACCGGGCTTTAACAAGGTAGAACAAAAAGAACTGACAAAGTCAACAAGCGAATAAAATGCTTTTGTTCTGTGTCCCTTTCCAGGCTTGTGTCCCCTTTATCCAATCAAGCAAGCAGTTAGTAAGCCCTTACTATGTGCCAGGCACTATGCTAAACCCTAAGGATACAAAGAAAAAAAGCAAAAGTAGTTTCCAACCTCAAAGAGCTTACATAGAAAAGAAAAACAACATGTATATGGAAGACATTAACATCTAGGGGACTTGTGGAAAGTGGGATTTGAGCTGATTTATTTTATTTTGGCGAGGCAATTGGGGCTAAGTGACTTGCATAGAGTCACACAGCTAGTAAGCCTTATGTGTCTGAGGCTGGATTTGAACTCAGGTCTTCATGACTGCAGGGCCAGTGATCTATCCATTGCACCACCTAGCTGCTCCCTTGAGCTGATTCTTAAAGGAAGTCAGGAATTCTAAGAAGTGAAGGTCTGGAGGGAGAGCATTCCAGGTCTGAGTGGCAACCAGTGCAAAGTCACAGTGATGAGAGATGGAGCAGTATGTGTAAGAAATGGCCAGTAGGTCAGTAGGACTAGACCATTGAATGTATGTAGGGGAGTAAACCTGAGAAGACTGGAAAAATAGAAAGGGGCTAGGTTTGTTCCTAGATATAATAGTGAGCTGCTGGAGTTTATTGAAAGAGATTCACATAGTTAGGACCATGCTTTAGAAAAATCACTTTGGCAACTGTGGATTGGAGCTGGATTGGGGAGGGGAGAGGTGAGATCAACAGTTAAAGGATATTGCATTTGTCCTGCAAGATATGATGAAGGCCTGAACTAGGGAGATGGTTGTGTGAGTAGAGAGAAGGAGACATAGATGAGAGATGTGAAGAAAGAAGCAAGATTTGGCAGCTAACTGGGATGAGTGAGAGTCAGTTGGGGATAACATTAAGATTGAGGTCGTGGGTGAATGGGAGGATGATAGTGTCCTAAACAGTAATTGGCAAGCTGGAAAGATGAGTGTGTTTGGGGGAAAATATAATGAATTCTGTTTCAGACATGTTGAGTTAGAGATGATTCTGGGACATCCAATTTGAAGTATCCACATGGCAATTGGTGATGCTCAGGAGAGAGAGACAGATTTATAGTGACTGATAATAAATCCATCAGTGCAGCTTCTGACTCCAAAAGAATTCTACCAATCCCTGTGTTTAGATTTATCTGACCTCGTAATTGGAATATTCAAAAATGACTGGGGTTTGCTCACTCTAAATTGCTACCATCTAGTTACCTTTTTCTAACTCATTTTAAAACCCCATAGCCCCATAGCATCTGCAGGCCATCCAGAACTAGTCAGTTGCCTGAACTGAGCTAGTTGCGTTGGATTTAGCTACATCTATGTGGAGTTTCACCTTTCTAGGTGAATCAGTAATTTAGCTGGGTATTATAAAAAATAAAATTTATTTTCATCTGTTTCCATAGAAAACATTTTAGATTCATCTGTTCTTTGATACAGACTGCCTTCTTTTAAAAAGACCCTATCTCATTTTTAGTTATAACTGTTTAAAGACACTGAAATGTGCTTTTGGGGAGAAATTTTCACTCTTTGTCTATGCTCTTTTGCCCCTCTAGATGTTTGTTTCTCCAAGAAGTTCTAATTCCCCTTCTTCTCAGGTGTAATGCTGACCATGAAAACTTAAGACTCTCTCAGATGTGGTAGTCTGTCTAAACACCAAAGTCCTGAAGATTATACCCATTTTAATGTCTCCATCTCCTGTTTTCTCCACACCACCCTCCTCCCCAACCCTGGGAACATTTTTCAGTGGGACCCCCTCCTATTATTGACTTGAGATTTCTGTCTTTCTTTACTCATTTCAATCTCCCTCTTCACCATCACACCTCTTTTCTTGTAACCCCTCTTCTTCCTGAGAGATGACAGGGGTTATCATTGTTTACCATTGACTTGATTAGGATACATCATACATTCCCCTCTATCTTCTTCCTCCTTTCTCTTATTTTGTGTAGGTTAGTCCTACTAAAAACATTGATTCACCTGTAGGTAGAATGCTGTGAAGGTTTATTCCATGATATTTCAAGCTTATTCCTCCACCATCACTTGTATTTAAGTTCTGCTTTTACCCGTTTCTCCTTATGAAGTTTTAGAAAGAAATCTCTTAACAATCCTTCCATTGTTGTTCTTAACCCCATAAATGTCCTTTTCTTTCTAGTTTTTTCCCTTTTTTTCCTGGAGTCATTTATTTCATTATCTATGTTTTCCTCAGCACCCATATTTGTTTACCTTTCTTATGCTTCTCCTGTCTGTGGTGTTTCAAAAACAAATACTAAATTCACATCTTGGTTTTTTTTTTTTAGGCAATTGGAATTAAGTGATTTGCCCAGGGTCACACAGCTAGTAAGTGTCAACTGCTTGGTCTGAGGCCAGATTTGAACTCAGGTCCTCCTGACTTCAGGGCTAGTGCTCTATCCATTGTACCACCTAGCTGCCCCAACATCTTGATTTTTTTAAAAAATAGGAATGCTTCAAATGCCTCTCTTTTATTGAATATCTGTTTTTTTTTTTTATTGATGACTAGGCTCAAGTTTGCAGGATGTATCTATCACCTGAGGTTGCATATTGATTTCCTTTGCTTTTTAAAACACATTATTGCATTCCTTCCTTTGGTTTCTGGTGGGTGCAGAATAGTCTTGTGTTTTTCAGATTTTTTTTCCCCTTTATATTTGAAGATCTTTCTCCTGATCATTTTCAGAATTTGTTGTTTGTAATTAGAATTGTTAAATTTAACTAGTATGTATCTCAGAGTTTATAGCATAGGGTTTTTTGTTTTTTTTGGAGGCTGTCTGTAGATTCTTTGATTGTTACCATCTAGTTCACTTTGCTTTCTGTTCAGCAGCCCTAGGCAGTTCTTGGATTATGGTGTTAATCCGAGACTTGCTGTGTTCTTCTGGAAGCCCAATAATCCTTAAATTGTCTCTCTGCATCTTGTTTTCTGGATCAATATGTTTTACTTATATAGAGATCACGTGTTCTTTTAATATTAATGGTTGGGTTTTTTTTCTTTTTCTAGACTGTCTTTCACTTCTGTGTATCTGCATATCTAGTCAGTTCTTACTTTTGCTTCTTTGAGGAGACTTACCACCTTAGATTCAGGAATTTCTATTTTGCCAGTTATTTCTACTGTTCAGCCTATAAATTCTACTTTTACCATCCTTATTTTTCTCCCTAACCATCCAGATGATTCTCAGGCTCTTTTGGGAATCCATAGGGTCCTGTACTTCATCAGGTGTGGGTTCATTTTCCTTTTCTTCCAGTATTTATTCAGAGATGTTTGGACTCCTGGAGGCTATCTTCCCTTCTGTTATTAATGCCTTCCCTGTTAGTGTACCTGCTTGTGCTCATTTTTAATGGACTTTTCTTTCTTCTGAGATCTTTGGCAATTCTAGTCTTTTTTCCTTATTTTTCTCTTTCACTTTCTGACTCCCTTTAATGGCAAATTCCCTGAAGGCTGAACTTCAGAGCTTTCTCAGCTACTTCCTTGCTGTAAAGAAGCATTTCACCAGCCTAAGTGTCTGATTCAAATGACTTCTGGAGAGACCCAATGGACCTTACATCAATGCCAGTCCTCTTTCCCTCAGTCCTAGTAGAGCTCCTCATACCTACTGGTGCTCTGTGGTAGCTCCCTCTGTTCCTTAGTTTTCTCACTGAGCTGCTGCCTCAGGCAGAGCAAACTTAAGCTTTCCCATACCTCTGTCTCATCTTCTTAGGACAGCAGAGTTTGTTTTTTTTTAAGTTGTTTTTCGGTTTAAGTGACTTGCCCAGGGGTCATATAACTAGTAAGTGTGTGAGGCCAAGTTTGAACTCAGGTCCTCCTAACTCTAGGGCTGGAGCTTTATTCACTGTGCCACCTTGCTGCCCCATTTTTTTTCAGTTTTTACATTTATTTTAAATTTAAAATACAAAATAAGAAAAAAAAATGCTATGTACACAGCAGAACATGAAAGGATTCAATATAAAGCAATAAATTTCCATTTCAAGAAAATCTATATAATAAGTACTACATATTATTTTCAAAGCTATCCATCTTTTCTTTGCTTCCTTGTAGGTATTCTTTTGTCCTCTGCTGTTCACTTTTTACTTTATTTTTTTCTCCTGCCACCCCCCTCACCAAGAAGGCTACAATTAGGTGTAGGATATATTTATATTTATATATATGTATATGTGTATATATAACATAGATATCCATAAACATACACATATATACACATATACACTCAAATGCGTACATGTAAGACCATATTATGCTTAGTTCCACTTGTTATCTGTTTCTTTGAAGGTAGATGGCATCTTCCTTTATAAGTTCAAGTTTCCAACCCAATCACATTCTATCTGAGAGATTGTCTAGGAGAGTTTTTGTTTTGTTTTTTTTTTACCGATTTTTTTGCATTGCCTCTATTCTTGGCTACATAGGTTTTATTTATACAGGGAAATTTTAATTTAAAATATTATCCATTTTAGCACTTCAACACTGCTCTCACCTTGTAATATGGTTTAAGGTCTGATACTACTGAATCTAGTTCCTTCAGGTCTTTTTCCCCTGATTTCCTTGAAGTTCCTGACCCTCTGCTCTTCCAAATGAACCTGTTATTATTTTTTTCTGACTCAGTAAGATAATTTTTTTAGTAATTTAATTGGGATGGCATTGCATAAATAGATTAGTTAGGTTAAGTTGTCATTTTAAAAATTATATTAGCTTTACCTACCCATGCACAATAAATATTACCTCAATTATTTAGATCTAACTTTGTTTGGATGTTTTGTGTTTATATTTCTGTGTCTGTTTTGGCAGGTATACTCTCATTTTTTTTATACTGTCTAGTTATTTTATATGGTCTAAAACTATTGATTAATATGGTTGAGACATAGTGTAGTTTCCTATTTTTCTCTTTTTGATTAAATCTATTTTAGCTTTAACTTTGAGATCATAATTACCATCCTTGCTTTTTGCATAATAAATTCTACTCCTGACCTTAATTTTATGTTTGTATCTATCTCTCATTTTATAGCATTTTCTGAAAGCAACATGTTGTTGAATTCAAATTTTTAATCTGCTATCAGTTTCCATTTATGGGTAAATTCATCCCATTCACATTCTAAGCTATAATTACTTGTATATTTTCCTTCTTCCTATTTTCTTTCTTTCTTTCTTTCTTTTTTTTTTTTTTTAGGCAATTGGAGTTAAGTGATTTGCCCAGGGTCTCACAGCTAGTAAGTGTTAAGTGTTTGGCCTGAGGTTGGATTTGAACTCAGATCCTCCTGACTTCAGGGCTGATGCTCTATCTACTATGCCACCTAGCTGCCCCTTTCTCCTTCCTATTTTCACTCACTCTCCTCCTTACCCTATTCCTCTCCCTCCTCCCTCCTCTGCTTTACTTCCACCCCACTACCTTGCCCTCCTATTGCTTAACCTACCACCCCCCAAGACTGTCTCCCTTATCCTCCCTCCCACCGCATCCCCTTGCCCTCTTGCTTCTTTCTGAATTTAGAAGACTCTTTTATATATGTATTGTTCCCTCTTTAACTCATTCCCAATGAGAGTAGGGTTCCAGAACTACCAGTCTTCCTTCCCCATCTAATTCCTCTGTATCCGTTCTTCCTCGTCCACCTCATTTGTATGAAATAATTACTCTTTTTACCTTTTCCTACATTTTTTTGCTTTTCAGATTTCACATCACACTTATCTCTACCCCACACTTTCTTTGGAAAGAATCTACCCAATTACTAATGACAATCTTAGACATACAGTTTACATTTCCATGCATAAAAAGTAAACAATTTCTCCCTATTGAATCCCTTGTAATTAGTCTTTGATGTTTACTTTATATTTCTCCTGGATCTTGTATGTCAAATTTTCTATTAAGTTTTGGTCTTTTTGCAACAAAATACTGAAAACCTGTCAGTTCATTGAATGTCCATTTTTTTTCATTCAGGATTATACTTCACTTTTCTGGGTATGATATTTTTGGCCTCAACCCCAGTTCTTTTGCTCTTCGATATGTATAGTGTTCTAAGATCTGTGGTTTTTTAATGTAGCTGTTGCTAGATCTTGTATAATTCTAATTGTGGCTCCATCATATTTGAATTGTTTTTTCTTGTTACTTCTTGTTGCTTGTAATGTTTTCTCCTTAACCTGGGGGTTTCAGAATTTGGCTTTGATATTCCTGTAAGTTTTCCTCCTAGGATCTCTTTCAGGTGCTGATTGGTGAATTTTTTTCTATTTCTACTTTCCCCTCTTGTTCTAACACTTCAGGACAATTTTCTTTAATTATTTCTTGTATTATTGTATCAAGATTCTTTTTTTGATCATAGTTTTCAGATAGTCCAATTATTCTTAGGTTTTCTGTTCTTGATCTGTTGTCCAGATCAGTTGTTTTTCTTATGTTTTACATTTTCTGCCATTTTTTTCATTCTTTATGTTTTGTTTTATTATTTCTTGGTCTCTTAGAACTTTGCTGGCTTCCTCTTGTGCAATTCTAATTTTCAGGAGTTGTTTTCTTTCTTAAGATTCTGGATCTCCTTTTCTAGTTGGTTGACTTTCTTTTCATAGTCTTCTTGTTTTTCTTGGATTGTTCTTACTTTTTAAAAATTTTATTTCTTCAATCTCTCTTATTTGATTTTTGAAGTCTTCTTAAAGTTCTTCTATGAAATCTTTTTGGGCAGGTGACCATTTGATGTTACTCTTTGGGGCAGGAGAGGCTTTTTTTTTTCAGTATCCTCCTTTGAAGACAAACCCCTGTCTTCTCTATTGCCATAGTAACTGTCTATGGTTAGGTTCTTTCTCCTTTGCCTGCTCATTTTTTTAAAAAGTTTTAGCAGCTTGTTATTATAATCACCTCTCATACTGGGTTTTGGGGTATGGTGCCTCTGGTCTCAGGTCATTCTTACTGTTATTTTTTGAGCTTTGTCTTGGACCCAACCTCTGCACTCCTTTCTCCTTCCAAGCCACAGCTAGTAGGCCCTTACGGCACACTATGCTGGAAATGCTCTTTCCCTGAGGACCTTCCAGTGGCTATAACCTTCAGTTCTCGCCTTTGGCCTGGAACCGAGACCACGAACCCAGCTCTCCTGTAAGTGCCCAGCAGCATCCCTGCCCCACAGTTTCTGTGCTCACCAGGTGTGTTGCTGGTTCCTTATCACACAGGATGGCAGCTCAGCAGCACAGCTGGGCCTGGGTCCCTTGTCAGCAGAGGCTTTCTCAATCTTTCCCTGCTCAGAGCCCAACTTCCCACACTGTCTGGAAGGTGAAAATTCCTGTGGCTGAGGTCAACTACTACCTCCCAACCCAACTGCCCCCAGGGCTTGCCACTTGCTGGCTCAGTGGAGCTAGCCTGAAGGTATTTAAATTTCACTCTGCTAAACCTCCATCCTGGGATCTTTCTTCAGATCTTCTCTGGTTGTCCGAGGAGGACCACTGTTCTGCCCCTACTTTTTTTTCCCCCTCTATGTTTACCCTGAGGTGCTATTTTGTCTTGTTTGTGGAGGAAATATGGAGAACTTGGAATTTGCTGAACTACTCTGCCATCTTCCCAGAATTTTCTCTCTCCATTAAAAAAAAACCCAACTTTTTATTATTGTTGTGTAGTCATTTTTCAGTCATGTCCAATTCTTCATGACCCCAGTTGGGGTTTTCTTGGTAAGGATACTAGAGTGGTTTTCTATTTCCTTCTTCAGCTCATTTTACAGACAAGGAAACTGAGGCAAACAGGGTTAAACTGTTCCATGTTGCCACAGAATGGTAGAGTAGAGGTAGGGACAGATGGTGTGCTGGAAGAACCTTTAGCAACAGCAAAGGAAATCCTGTATGTCTCAGAGCACAAGACCATACTCAGGTTGGGTAGCCCTGCCAGAGGTGAGGGTTCTAACGGAACAGTGGATGCTGAGTAAGCCAGTTAGGGATTGGGGATGAATCTTCTCTGCTGGCTGTTATTTCATCAAGTTGTTCCTGCTTTAAGGCAATGGTGTCAAATTCAAATAGAAACAGGCCACTGGATTGTACTTAAGGATCCCTGTTATGGCATATTGACATAGAAAACCACATATTAACATGTTTTATTTATAATTATTATTATATTATTTTAATAGTTATAATTATTACTATTAACATATTATATAATTATATATAAATAATACATTAATAGTATATTAATAATTATGATTATATTATAATAAATGTTTTATTTATAATATATTTTATTGTATTTTAAAAATTTTGTTAAACATTTCTCAATTACATTTCACTCTTGTTCCTTGCACTCCTGCTTTAGGTTTCTTAGTCTAAGTCTTAGCCTATGGAGACAGCTTTTGTAGCTTTATTTTGGAGAGGTGTGAATGATTGAGAAAATGTCCAATCCTCCACAATACTAATAATATTCAATAATACTAATACAAACATTCCACGTTTATATATAGTACTTTATGGTTTATTAAATACTTCCCTTGCAACAACCCTGATTCGTGGACCTTTGAGGTCATATCAGTATTATCAATACCATTTTACAGCTGAGTAACTAAGACTCGGAAAAAAATAACTTGTCACATAGCTTGTTAGCTGGGAATCAAACCCAATCAAATTCTACATCTTCTACATTAGGTGGCATAGATACATTCATTGGTGTCAGAGGCAATTGAGAGTTGACAGGTCAGTAAAACAAGAAACTTAGAAACCCATGGTAGTCTTTGGCATTTGGTCTTTGGTAGTTGAGCCACCACAAATCCCTTCATGGCTTTGAGTTGTCCTGCCTTGACTTTTATGTGCAGGTGTTGTAAAGGGAGAGGCCAAGCCAATCCTGGAAGTGGTCAATCTGCTGACCTTGCTCTTCTGTGGGAATCAGCAGTTTGGATGCCCAGGACCTCACTCTATTTGCTATCATGCTCTTTTTAGCACTACAAAGCTTTCCTTCCACCTCCGGGCTAGAGATGGGGTGGAAGTCCTGACTCTCCTACTAGACAATTCTTCCAGCTAAAAAGTTTATTTTAACTTAAGTTACCCAATCTTTGTTGCTTTAGGGTTCAGTTCAGTCAATTTCACCTCCCTTACTCCTTTGGTAATCTTCTCTTTTTTTTTTTTTTTTTTTTTTGCTTTTTGGTGAGGCAGTCGGGGTTAAGTAACTTGTCCAGGGCCACACAGCTACTAGGTGTCAAGTGTCTGAGGCCAGATTTGAACTCAGGTCCTCCTGACTCCAGGGCTAGAGCTCTATCCACTGCACCACCTAGTTGCCCCAACACAGGTTTGGTTTTTTTTTTTTAAGTGGACAATCAGGGTTAAGTGACTTGCCCAGGGTCACACAGCTAGTAAGTGTCATGTGTCTGAGGCTGGATTTGAACTCAGGTCCTCCTGACTCCAAGGCTAAAGCTCTATCCACTGTGCCACCTAGCTGCCCCTTTCCTTTGGTAATCTTAAGATTTGAATATAATCTATGCCTGGGGAGCATCTTGGAAGATCTGGTTTATCTTCCAGCATGGAAATGTCTATTTTGTATTTGAAGGCTTTCTCCCTTACATTTCAGTGTCAATAGTTCATAGTCAATAAACATTTATTAAGTATTTACTGTATGCCAGGCACTGTACTTAGAACTGGGGATACAAATAGGAAAGATAGTCCTTGCCCTCAGGGAGCTTACAATCTAATGGGGGAAGACCACACACAAAAGAAAGCTCTGAAGGGAATTGGGGAAAGTGGGGTATGGTGGAAAAGCCAAAGAAATCCAAAGTGAGTGCTGCTGGGAGGGAAATGAGAGGTCTATCCTATTCCCCTCTCTTTAAATGGAGAAGTTTATGGCTCCACCCTCCAATCAGAGGTGCAGCCATATGATAAGATATTAATAGTAAGTGTTACTTCAGTGTGTCCATCTTTTAGTCTCAGCAGATCTGCTTTTGCTAGAGTCTCACCAGAGTACCCCCTCTTTCAGAAATGTAGAATTTATTCCTGTAGAGATGGATCAATAATTAAGTAAACAACTGGTTTCAGGAAATTCATCCAAAGATGATTGTACTTCTAGATTTCTAGACTCAAAGTTTAAAAATCTCTTGTCTTTTGCTAGTTAAGTAACTTGACCAAATCTTGTAACTTTTTAGAAGTTCAGTTTCCTATTCCATAAAATAGGAATAGAGATGGAGACCTCTCCTGTGTAATACTGATAATAATACCTGTCTACTTCACAAGAATTGTGTTAATATTCAAATGAAATACTATATGTAGGATATTCATTCAGAACCTGGATGGTGGCCCTCTTGAGTGTTCCTAGATCGAAACTAGAGATGAGTTAATTTGGTTGGCCATCTCCACAACTATTGGTTTTGATTTGTGTCATAACTACTACGTATTTAATACTATCACTTTTAGTGCTGATCTCTAAATTTCAGGTGGTCATATAATCAATACCAATTTTAAGCTCTTTGGGACCTACAATCTGATTTTATTAAGGAGATAATAAATGGAGGACCGCTTTCCAAATGCTCTTTGGGCATTTTTAGTATTGTGGTGCTTAATGCAAAGATAGACTCTTCCTTTGCAGTTTTCCTTTTTTGCCTATGGCAAAGCCATAGAGAGAGTTGAGAAGAAGTAACCCAGAGCTAAAATTACAGGAGGTTACTGTAAAATATGATGCTGAATGTGGTACTTTAAATGATGGACTACGTCATAGCTAATGCTGCTTTGGCTACTGCTTCACCTGGAGATGTGGGGACAGAGAGAACCCCATGGCACCACTAAGGAACAGCTAGGCCTCACTATAGTACAGCATGCCACAAATGGGCTTCATTTTGAATTGTAGTTGACTTCTGATCCCCTCTCAGGCATCCACGGGGTCAAAGCCAAGACCACGAGGAATTCGGTGGGTATCTGTGTCTGAAGGTAGCCGGAGGAGAAAAGGAGAGGACAGAAACAGTGTGTTTCCAGCAGGAGTTTTCCAGACAGACCCAGGAGGATTCCAGAGTCATGTAGGTTCTGCTGGAGATTGTTAGTCACATTCATGAAAACTAGAGTGGAGCCATAGATGAGACTTTTTTCTATCTCTGACTATAATATTAGGGGAAGGAATCCATAACCTGTTGGATGGCTGATCATTTTTTTTTTAAATCAGATCAGTGAGTGGTACATCTCAATATTGTGACCTATTATCGTCTTTTGGTTTCCTGTACCTAAACTCTAGTGTGAACATATTTTCAGTGAGGGTATATCTTTTTTGCTGTATGTGAGATAAGCATTATCATCTTCCTAAAGAATGTGTTCCAGGATCTCATAGGCCATTGTCATTATACATTTTGATGATAGTGTAATTTTTCCTATAAACCTACCTACCCAATCAGTCAGTGAAAAACAAGTATTTATTAAATGCCTACTCTGTACCAGGTGCTGGGCTAGATGCCGTGAATACAAAGACAAAAACAAAATTGTGGGCGATATGTATATATAGTAAATATATTCGCAATATGTACAAAATAAATACCAGGTAATTTCAGAGTGCGGTATGAGCAGTTGTGGGGATCAGGAAAAGTTTCATGGAGAAGATGGTTATTGAACTGAATCTTGAAGGAAAAAATGAATTCTAAGGATCAAAGGTGAGGGAAAAATGAATTCCAGGCATGGGGAATGTGCAAAGAGACCGAGATGGGAGATTAAGTGTTGTGTGTGAGAGACAGAAAGTACTGTGGCATTTAAATTAACTAGAACAAATTAAAATAATTAAATTTATGGACATGCAATAAACCTTATGACTTTTTATGTCTTTAAAAAACACTTTAAATATTTTATTTTTTCCTAATTATATGTAAAAACAATTTTTAACATTTGTTTTTTAAAATTTTGAGTTCTAAAGTTTCCCCCCTCCTCCCTTCCCTGGTCCTTCCCTGAGATGGCAAGTAATTTGGTACAGGTTATACATATGCAGTCATGCAAAATATTTTCATATATGTTGTGAAAGCAAACAGACCAAAAAAACCCAAACAAGAAAAATAAAGTTTAAAGAAAATGTGTGCTTCAATCTGCATTCAGATTCCATCAGTTCTTTCTCTGGAGGTGGATAGTATTTTTCCTTGTAAGTCTTCTGGAATTGTCAGGAATCATCGTATTGCTGAGAATAGCTAAGTCATTCACAGTTCTTCATTGAATAATATTGCTGTTACTGTGTACAACGTTCTCCTGGTTCTGTTCACTTAACCATGCATTAGTTCATTTAAGTCTTTCCAGATTTTTCTGAGAGCATCCTGCTCATCATTTCTTATAACACAGTATTCCATCTCAATCACAACTTGTTCAGCCATTTCCCAATTGAATCATTGAATTAAAAATGCAACAAAAGTGAGCAATAAAATACATCTGTGTGGTTTGAAATCCAGTGCACAACCCACGGAGAACTAATTCCAGATGGGGAAACCTGTTGAATCTGGTTTCATCTGGTCAAAGTCACATGTTCTGAGTTAGCCTAATATCAGCAGGAACACTCACATGACTGTTGCTGCCATGAAATAAAACCATATCAAAATGATTTCTTGGTCCATATAATTTGCTCACCATTGTAGACCAATATGACTGGACTTGAAAGTGCATGGAGGGGAGTAATGTATATTCTTGTAAATCTTCTCTGAGCTGCATGGTATAGTGTGACAAGACTGGAAGGATATGAAGGGGGTAGACCATGGCAACAAAATTATGGGCCAAAATAAATAGCTAGAATAGTATAGACGAGAGAAGAATTTGCTGATGGTGACACATGAACAGTCTAGAAAATGGAAGTGGAAAGCAAACAGTATGCTGACTTCTCCTACTGGCCCAGTGTGGCATGGGCATGAGAAAAGGAGCAATTGGCACTGTAGAGGATGGCCAGGTATGAGGTCTTATTTGGAGAAAATCAGGTTTCTGGGAGTTCAAGAGGGAGTGTAAAAAGAAGATGCCTCGTATGAAGGAAAGTTTGTTAACAATAGAACTTTGTTGTTGTCCAGTCTTTTTAGTCATGTGTGACTCTTCATGACCCTATTTGTGATTTTCTTGGCAAAGATACTTAAGTGGTTTGCCATTTCCTTCTCCAGCTCATTTTTATAGAGGAAGAAAGTGAATTAAACAGGGTTAAGTGACTTGCCCAGGGTCATATAGCTAGTAAGTTTCTGAGATCATATTTGAACTCAGGAAGATGAGTATTTCTGACTTCAGGCCCAGCACTCTATCCATTGTTCCATCTAGTTGCCCCAACAATAAAGCAGGAGAGGTTAAAAAAAAAAAAAAGAAACATTTCATGGGACACTTGAATATTTTACCTTATATTCATTGTTAGCATAAATGAAAAAAGAGCACCATGGAGATAATTGCAGCTTATGTGCTAATATCATTTGTAGGCGGTAAATAAATTTAGTGAAAAAATTGGTATTATACATACCGTTAAATACCTTAATACCCAGTGATTTCAATGCAAAGATAGATGGAGAGGGAGATGGCAAAACATATATTGGAAAACATGGTCAAGGAATAAGAAAAGAAAGAAGCCAGAGGTTGTAGAATGCATAGCTATGGAGAGCTAATGATTGGCAGAGCCTTTCACCCATGTGGCCCCAGGAGCAAAGGGGACCACATAACCCAGGTGAAGACTGCAATCCAGTAGGGTAGACAAGCAGTCCTTAGAAAAGGAAACATATGATTCTGGGCAGTGACACCAGCGATGACTGGACCCAGCCTCCTAGAGAGAAGAGAGAGAAATTTGGACAGTGCTCAGTTCCTGAATCAAGCCTCTTAGCGAGAAGAGAAGTCAGTATGTAGCTTAGGACTAGAGGATACACAAGGGACTGACCCACAATTCAGAGGAGCAAACCTCACCTTTGCTTCCTGACTTGCTCTCCACCTCCTTAACTCACCAATGAGTTAACTGAACTGTGCAAGATTAATGGGGAAGGGCTTGTCTGTCAAGAAGCCCTAAGTATAAGATTCCATTTTAGGGGACCTCCCAAGACCTTAGGCTAATACTCTATAGGTCCCTAGAAGAAGTGTGGTATTCGTTAGAACTTGAGGTGTTCACTCCTTTGCAACCTTGGGTTCATTTCTTTTCCAGGAGAAACCCAAACTAGCACTGAATCCAGAGTACCTTATAGGTTCCTGGAGGGAAGGTGAGATTCATTGGAGAGAGAAGGAGAGTTATTAGACTGTGGTCATCTGTGAGTCCTTTGTACATTTTGTATTGCCCGTGGGATAGAATAAAGGTTGTTTTATTACATTAAGTGCACGAGAGCTTGGGGCCATTTTACCTATATCTGTCAAGCCCTAAACATGAGCTATGTTTTTATATTCCTACGGGAGAAAGCTGGGTGGAGGCATGAGTCAGAGGGTGACTTTTGAGAAGCCTTCAAGATCGAATCCAGGCCATGAAAGCACAGAATATGAAGTGCTGGGCTGTAGGTTACAGGACAATTAATTTTGTAAGGTTCCCAAGATACCACTTTTTCCCCAGGTATCTATTATAGATAATAACCCATTTTCTACGTAACATATTCCCTCTCCAATCTGCTTATTTCCTTTCCTGTATGATGAAAGGGACCAAGGGACCTCTTACTATTCCCCTTAAGTATTCTTTTTTTTTTTTTTTTTAGTTTGGCAATTGGGGTTAAGTGAATTGCCCAGGGTCACACAACTAGTAAGTGTCCAGTGTCTGAGGCCGGATTTGAACTCAGGTCCTCCTGACTCTAGGATTGGTTCTCTACCCACTGCGGCCCTTAGCTGCCTCTCCCCTTAAGTATTCTATTCCCAAATTCTTTGGGAGTTATTGTTTAAAATTGCTTAGGTTATCCTACATCAGAAATACATGGTATAGAATGAAAAGAGTGCCGACTTTGGGTCTCAACTCTGACACTTATTAGGGGCAGATATGGTTTCCTGCTGATGATAATACTTACACAAGCCTACCTCACAGGGATTGTTGTAAGGAAAGTCTCTTGGAATCCATAAAACACCATAGCAATGTGCTGTTATTTTAGAAAACACTATCAGAAGGTCTATCTTTGTCTGTCCTGTCTACCTTTTTTTTCTTCTGAGCACTAGAGGGAGCTGTTGTTTCTATTTTAGCCCCATTTGGTTCCCAGAGAAGCGTGAATCCTTTGGTGATATTCTTTACATCAGAGAAGGAAACCTTTTAACAGAGTCAGGTCAAGGCTCTGTGTATGAAGCAAAATCTGAAATTTATTTCCTTCTTGTTAATGATCACCAGGTGCTTTGATTCTTCACTGTAACACATGCAGCTTGACTTATCACAGAATAAATGCTGATATACTGTGGAGAATAGAATGTTCTGGCATTAAAAGTATGCATAGTTACAAAAAAGTAAGTTATAAAGCACGGATGTGCTGGAGCCAAGATCTTACCAGCTTTGATGATTAATTTTTTCAGTGTGAGCAATTATACCTCGGAAATTGGCAAGACCTACAAATCAGGGCTTGATTTACTGTTTTGTAGATTGTTTAGACTTAGAAAATGATGGAGAAAATGTTTGCAATGCAAATTAAACTTAGAAGTGTGTTATCTTTTTTTTTTTTTAGAATCAGTTGTTAAACATTTAGCAGTACACTGCTTCATAAAAGTGTTCCTCTTTGCACACTTCTATTATGCATCTTAGGTGGCTGCTGTCCACTGATTGTAGGTTCTAGGCCGGGAACCGAAATGATCCTTCAAGAAACTCCCAATGTAACACCCACTCTAGGGCCATTTCCCTAACCACCAGTGCAGTTGTCTAGAAGGCAGTTGCCTACTTCTCCCCTCAAAGTTCTAGGAGTAACTTTGAAGGTTGTTTCTAGGAGTGTCACTAATGCACCATTATCCTATGTGGTCTCCAATATCATTCAAGCAGTAGAACTGTCATAGCTGCTAGAAAAAGGTTTTTCACTGAGAAAATTTAACAACAATGTAGTTATAAAACATTCCCCCCAACCTAGGGGGCACATTCTGCTCTTGCAAACCCAAGATCCCTGGGAAGAGTATGAGGCACATGTGTCAAGAGCATGTATGACCAAGGTGTACCTCCCAAATCCTGAACCTACAAGTCCTTTTTTCTTTTAATGGAATCCTCATGACTTTTCCCTTAGGTTTCACTCTCTGGCCTTGGTGGATAAGTGACTTTATTCGTCCATAGCCAGTATTTCTCTTTGTTATGAGAAGTCACAAACTCTAAAGCTGCCACTGTCCTCAGAAGACTGACTTTC
>NW_020951694.1:1515910-1549693 GCF_900497805.2 Vombatus ursinus
AAAGATTACACGCAAAACAAACAAATGAGATGTGTTCATGGACACATGGCAGCTAGGTGGGAGACAGGAAAGCTGCTTCTTCCTTTCCTCCCTCCTTAACTTCCCCACCCAGCTGCTCAGAACAATTCTTGCCTCATTCACCATTAGGAAAAAGAAGAGCAAAAAGAACTGAAGAAGGGGCCTATTGATCTTTTTTTATGGCAACTCAGTTCCGTCAGTCATCGGAAGTCTCCTTGTCACCATACAGCATTAGCCTTGCCCAGGGACTCATGGTCTGAAGTAAGGTCACTAAGCCTCCCTATGTGGTTGGATTGGAAGCAAGCTGGGAAATATATATACATGATCTGTAAACCACCAGGAAGAGCAAATCTGAGTATGGTCTGAAGAGTAGGCCCTCCTTGGCCAGTCCCTCCATTTCATATATCTAACTTCATTTTTGTAAAGTGTTTTATATTTGTATTCATAGGTGGACTTGCAGATATTTTATATATTCCTTGGTTATTTTGAATGGAAATTTTTCCATCTTTGCCTGCTAGGTTTTGTTGGCAATATACAGAACAGGTGGTAATTTTTGTGGTTTTATTTTTATATCCTATTTTAACTATCTTTTATTTAACTAAAGTTACAATTTGTTTCTATTAATGTTCTATTTGAATCTCTGAGGTTTTCTAAGTAAACCATCATATCAGCAAAAAGCAATACTTTTGTTTTTTAAAGCCTATGCTTATTCTTTCTATCGCAATTTCAAATTTTTACTAAAAAGCTCTCAGTTCTGGAACCACATTAGCTATAGTGGTGACGATGGATATGTTTGCTTTACCCTGGATCTCATTGGTCTCTGGTGTTTCTTCATTACAAATGATACTAATTTTTGGTTTTAGATGGATACTATCGACTATATTACTAAGAAAATGTTTGTTTATATCTGTGGTTTTTAATGTTTTAGTAGAAATAGGTATTGTATTTCATCAAAAGTTTTTCTTTCATTTGTTGTGTTTTTGTTGTTTTTGTTAACATTATGGCCTGATCTATTAATTTTCCTAATATTGAACCAAACCTGAATTGCTGGTAGTTGTAATATACAATCTTTTTTTAGCATGTTTCTGTAGCCTCTATGCTAATATTTTATTCAATATTTTTCATCAGTGTTCATTAGAGATGATGGTATATTATTTTCTTTTTCCACTTTATCTCTTCATATTTTAGTTATCAAGGCCATATTTGTCCCAGAGAAGGAGTTTGATAGGGTGTCTTCCTTCCTTATTTTTTTGTAAATAATTTATGTTAGGAGTTAATTGGTTTTTTTAATATTTGTTAGAATACACTTGTAAATCATCTGGTCTTGGAATTATTTTCTTTGGGAGTTTGTTTTTGCATTGTTCAATTTCTTTTTCTGAGATTGAATTTTTAAAATTCTCCATTTTTTTTGTCCTGTTAATCTGGGTATTTTGCATTTTTGTAAATGTTCAACTCTGTTATTTAATTTATCAGTTTTTTGGCGTATAATTGGACAACATAGATTCCAATTTCCTTTATTTCTTCTTCATCTCTTTTGCATTCTCATTTTTCACTTTGTTATTTGGTTTTTTAAAATGCCTTTTGTTTTTACTTCATGTTTACTTCATGTTTATCATTCTCCTTACCCCTTTCCTGAGAGCCTTTCCTTATAACAAATAATTTTTTAAGGAGGGAAAAGGGGGAAAAATCAGCAAAACTGATCAATACATAAAAAAATCTGATATTGTAAGCAATATTCCACACCTATGGATTTTGACATCTGCAAAGGGTGGGGGGGGGTGGGAGATGTCTTTTCTTATATCTCTTCTTTGGGGACAATTTTGCTCTTTATAATTTCTCAATATTCCATTTCAATTATTTGTTTTGTGGTTGTTCTTTGCATTTACATTGTTGTAGTTATTGTGTATGTTGTTTTCCTGGCTCTGCAGCTTTCACTTTGTGTCTGTTCATGTATGTCTTCCTATGATTCTCTGTTTATTATGCTGTAAGAAAAAATAAGCATTACATGCTTATAGTCAGTTCATCAGTCAATAAACATTTATTAAGCACCTATGATATGTTCTAAGTGTTGGGAAAAAGAAGAAATGTGAAAGATATCCTTGCTTTTAAGGAACTCATGGTCTAATGGGGGAGACAGCATGCAAACAAGCTATGTACAGGATATACTGGAAATAATCAACAGACTGAAGGCATTATCATTAAGAAGGAGCAGGAAGGGCTTCCTGTAGAAGGTGAGATTTTAGCTGGGATTTGAAGCAAGCCAAGGAAGCCAGGAAGTAGAGATGAGGAGGCAGAGTATTTCAGGCATGGGAGACAGCTATTGAAAATGCCTGGAACCAATTAATGGAGTGTCTTGGACAAGGAACAGAAAGGAGGCCATTGCAACTGGATTTCAGAGCATGTGGGACATATAAGGTGTAAGAATATTGGAAAAATGGGAGAAGGAGGAAGGCAAAAGTTCCTTTGACAGAGAAGTAGAGGATGAACTGAAGAAGGATGAGGCTTGTTGTGGCAGGCAGACCAGTAGGTTAACGCAATAGTTCATGTGTCAGGTGCTGAGGGCCTGTATCAGAGTGATAGCTGTGTTAGAGGAGAGGAAGGAGCATAGGTAAGAGATGTTAAAATTGACAGACCTTGGCACCAGATAGGATATGAGGGATGAAAGAGAGTGAGGAGTCAAGGATGACACTATATTGTAAGCCTGAGGGATTGGGCAGATGGTGGTGCCTTCAACAGTAATAGGGGGGAGTTAGAAAAAGGGAAGGTTTTGGGAGGAAAAATAAAGAGTTCTGTTTTGGAGAGATTGACGTCTCTCTATGGGACATCCATTTCAAGGCATCCAATAGAGAGTTTGTGAGACTGGAGGTCAGCAGAAAAGTTAGAGCTGGATAAGTAGATTTGAGAATCATCAGCATTTAGGTGATAATTGAATCCATGGGAGCAAATGAGATCACCAAGCAAAATGGTAGAGGGAGAAGAGAAGAGGATCCAGGAGACAACCCTGTAGGAAAACCATGGTTAGTGGACTTGACCTACATGAAGATCCAGTGAAAGAGACTTGAGAAAGAGTGACCAGATAGGTAGGAGAACCAGGAGAGAATAGTGGCCTGAAAACCTAGAAGAGAATATTAAGGAGAAGAGGATGGTCAACAGTGTCCAAAAATGCAGAGAGGTAAAGAAGGACGAGGCCATTAGATTTGGCAATTAGGAACTTGTTAGTAACTTTGGAGAGAGCAATTCAGCTGCCTGATGAGGTTGGAAGCCAGGCTATAAACGTTAAGAAGAGAGCGAGAGGAAAGGAAATGGAGGTACTTAGTATATGTAGATGACCTCAAAGAGTTTAGACACAAAAGGGAGGAGAGATGGGGGACGATTGCTTGGATGGACGAATCAAGTGAAAATTTTATGAGGACAAGAGAGATGTGCCATGGGCATGTTTGTAGACAGTGAGGAAGCAGCCAGTAGACAGGGAGAGACTAAAGATAAGTGAGAGTATGAATGTAAGAGGGGCCGGTCTGCTGAAGGAGATGGGATGGAACGGGATCACTTGTACAGGTAGAGGGGTTTGCGTTGGGAAGAAGAAGGGCCATCTTCACATGAGATGGGTGGAGAAGGAGATTGTGGCAAAACGCATCAAGATGTGAGATGAGGATGGGAAAAGAGGGAGGGAGCTCTTGGCAAATGGCCTCAATTTTCCAATGAAATATGAAAGTTCTTAGCTGAGAGGATAGGGGAAGGGGGAAGATGATAAGAGGTTTGAGGAGGGGTGAAAAAGTTTGGAAGTCTCTGTGTTGAGTGGGAAAGTGAATTACAGAGGTTTAGCCAGTCTCCATTTGGTAGTCATTCACTTTGTTTCCAGTTCTTTACACAAAAAGTGCTGCTGTAAGTATTTTGGTGTGTATGGAACCTTTCTGTCAATGACTTTCTTGGGGTATATCCCTAGCAGTAGAATCTTGGAGTCAAAGGTTTTGGACCTTTTAGTTATTTTAATGGCATCATTCTAGATTACTTGCAGGAATCATTATACTAATTACAGATCTGCCAACAATGTATTAGTGTATCTGTTTCTCAATAACCTCTCTAACATTGACTATTCCTCTCTTTAGCCGGTTTGTTGAGTGTGAGGGGATTTTAGAGTTATTTATTTATTTATTATTATTATTATTAGATTTAGTTATTCTGATTTTAATTTCTCTTATTGCTAGTGATTTGGAACAGTCTTTCATATGGCTGTTAATAGTTTGCCGTTCTTCTTTGGAAAACTGTTCTTATCTTTTAACCATTTTGCTTTTGGGGAATAGATTTCATTCTTATGTGTTTCTGTTAGCTGTCTATATATCTTGGAAATCAAACCTTCATTAGATATGCAAACATTTTTTCCCAGTCAGCTGTTTCCTTTCTTACCCATATTTGTCATAAACTTTTTAACTTCATATAATCAAAATTATCTGTTTTATCTTTTGTAATTGCCTCTATCTCTTGTAATAAATAGGGATTCATCTTCTACCCATAGCTGTGAAAGGTATATGTGATCTGGTAATTTTTTTTAATTTGGAAATTTTATAGCTATACTTGTGGTATTTGTTTCCATGACCACATATAACATTTGCTTTGACTTCAGACTTTTAACTTTACCAGTTCAACTTTTAATAGGTTTTTCACCTCTTGTCAAGCACACAAAACTGATTTCATCACATGAATGATCTAAAATGTAATTCACATATTTACCTTGAATTTAGATAAGGCTCTATGATAAATACCTCATCCCACCACATACTTTACGTTTCTGACCATGAATTCTCTGTGCTTTAATTATTTAACCTTGAGAAACTGCTGACAGGCCTAGAGAGGTTAGAGTATTGCACCATTCTGTTTGCCATTAAAGGGTGAAATCATCATCATGTTGGAGTTGAGAAAGGTCAGTCCTTCCCAATCCTTCACTGGAATTCTTGAAATTAGACATGATTCAACTGGTGGGTTAAAAGAAAAGCTCCCAAACCAGAATTTGTGTGTTCTTTTAACTTAAAAAGCACCCTCCCTACCCCTTACCAAAATGCAGAGTCCTTTTAGCTGGTTGCTTCTGCATGACCAGAAGCAGGGCCCAAAGCTCCCACCTGGTCCAGAGGAATCAGGATGTCAATTCTGAGGATGCTGCATGGGGATGATGCCTATAGGCCAATTCAGCCTCCACTGCAGTTATAAATAATAGTACTTTATTAAAGTGGGTAACTTAAATAACAATAACCAGCTCTTAGTTGAGATATCAAAGATCCGAAATTTTTAAAGAAATAAATATTTAGGTGCAGTTTAGTACATTTCTTATAAATCTTTGTCTTTAAGCAATTCACATTGCATTCTTACTTATTAATTCAAAACCTCCCATGGTATATTGTCCTCATCTTGCTGTCAGAAAAACTTCTGAACTTCTCATTTATCAGTGACTGGTCATTCATTCTCTGTCACAGTATAGGTGTGTCATTCATTCCATCTAGGCTGGTTATAGAAAAGCTTTAGTCTATCTTCCTAACACTTAAAATTCCTGTTTCCCTTCTCCATATGTGATTAAAGAAAAAGAGAAAGAAATAGTTATGTGGGATGTCATGCTGCAAAAAACCTAAACTACTCTGTGGTTTTTTTTTTCCTAGTCAGAAGATAACTTTAAAATTTAGTTCTTCTTTCTCATCAGCAATTTTTGTCTCAAATGCAGTTTCCAGAACTATTTTCTTAAAAGACCTTTGTAACAGAATGGGACATTTTGGAAAATATCTAAACAAGGTTTTTGAACATAAATTTAAATAGGCTACATTAAAGCCTATGGAGGTCTTGCCTCCATGTTTCTTCACTCTATTTTTTATTTTATTTTGCTTTTTGGTGAGGCAATTGGGGTTAAGTGACTTGCTCAGGATCACACAGCTAGTGAGTGTTATGTGTCTGAGGGCAGATTTGAACTCAGGTCCTCCTGACTCCAGGGTTGGTGCTCTATCCACTGCACCACCTAGCTGCCTCTCTTCCCTCTCTTTAGTTCTGTACCTTTTGCCTCATTCTTGGTTCCAACCCACTTAGGGAGTTCCATCAACACTGGGTCTCCTCTCTCCTTGTTCCTATCCTTCTCTCACTTTAGGACCCTGCTGAAACTCTTTGTGGAGATTCATTTTTGGGAGCGGCTGCTGTTTGAGACTCCTCATTATGTGGTGAATGTAGCAGAACGTGCTGAGGACTTGCGAATCCTGCGTGAAAATTTGTTGCTTGTTGCCCGAGATTACAACAGGTTGGTTTTCAATCCTCATTCTATCTCTTTGACTCTTTGTTCTGCCCTGGATTAATTACGTTCATTCCTGATACTTTGTCCTTCCAAAACCTTAGTTCTTCCCTAAGGTCCAGAACTCTAAAATTCTGTCCTTGAAATTTGGTCCCATGAGCTTTGGTTGAAGGGCAAAATCAGACTGACTCCCTGAATGCCATGGGGCTAGGTTATAACTTTTTGAGATCAATCCTGGAGAAAACTCAGTTCACATGGAGGGCAAAGCTAGACAAGACTCCTGACTGGGACTTGGCATAGGGGTCAGTCTCTCAATGAGTAGAATAGCGTTAAGTAGACTGATTTTATCTTCGTATTGATCCTGAATTCCTTCATAATCTTTAGAATGAGGGCATCATGGCAGAGCTGAATCCCTTCCCTGTTTTGAAGGCTTTTCTTTACCTCCCTAGGTTGAGGGGACCTGGGAGAGTAGAGACTTCATTGGAGTGTTTATTATTTCACAAACACTCTTGATTCCCACCGTAAAGTACCCTGAAGCCCTTAAGTTCATTTCACTGATTATCAGGGAAATCTCTAAAACTCTGTTCCTCCCGATTCATTTTCTCTGTTTGTTCCCTGGCCCCTGTTCTCATAAACAGGATCATTGCAATGCTGTCCCCAGACGAGAGGGCCCTGTTCAAAGAACGAATCCGTTTCTTGGACAAGAAGATCCATCCTGGACTTAAGAAGCTGCATTGGATCCTGAAGGGAGCAAGCACTTTCTTCATCAATGAGTGCCGTATACATGCCAGCAAGGTGGGTCTTGGTCCAGGAGCAGGGAGACCCAGGTAGGGTGTTGAGACTGGGTCCTAGAAGAACTGTCAGTTGAGATGGGAGACTGAGAGAATCAGTGCCCTGGTCATGGGATAGGACTGGGTGGTTAGACAGACACCTGAATCCTAGAGAAATTTTATTTTCACCCTTGAGAAATAGAGTACATTTCCTTCCTGTAGAATGGTGTTGCAAAAGTCAGCTTAAAGTTATGGGTAGGGTTAGGAGCCTTCACCTAGAACTCAAACCCCTATGGTCGTGTGAACCAGGTGCAGATGATTGTGAATGATTTTAAAGCAGCCACACTGACAATTGGCTGGAGGGCGCAGGAAATATCTGAGACTCTCTTGGTTCGAATTACTGGCAAGAAGGTTTACCAGGATCTAGAGTTTGAGGAGGCTCAAAAGGAGCACCGAAATGTAGTCAAGCAAAAACTGATGGCCCTGCATGAGGAGGTGGTGAATATCATGACTGAAACCTATGAGGTCTTCAAGAACGATGGCCCCGAGGTAGGAGATCTAGTGCTGTATAGCAGGGCAAACCCCAGCCCCCTTCAGCTGCTTAACACCCAGCCCTGCCCTTTCCTGTTGTTACCACCCCTTCTTTTTCGATTCCTGCAATTCCGATATCCTTTTTATAGCCTCAGACTCATTTCTCTCTTAGCTCCATCACTCTCAGCATCTCAAGAGCATCTTCCCCAATTCTAGACGTTGTTAACCTCTTGGGTGGAGCTCTTAGCTCTCTCCTCCAAGGTCTCTGGCTACATCCTCTTGAGGTGTCCCCTTTGCCCAACCTCTTTCCACCAGATTCAGCAGCAGTGGTTGCTATACACAATGCGGTTGGATCGCACGATGGAAGAAGCCCTGCGTCTCAATGTCAAATGGTCACTGCTAGAATTGTCTAAAGCTATCAATGGAGATGGCAAGTCCACCCCCAACCCACTTTTCCGAGTCCTTGTCATATTGCAGAATGATGGGCCTGGAGGGATGGCTCAGGTAGGGGTTCCACAAGGATGGGAGACATTCCTTCTTCCTCCCTCCCCCCACCTTTGACACCTTATTCTCAACTCCTGCTACCCCAACTGCCCTCTAGCCATGGCCTTATTTTAGGTCTGTCTCCTTTCCCTCTCTCCCAAATGCTTTCCTCCTACTACAGCCAGTTGCTAAATACCTTCTATTCTCTGCCCAATATAGGTGGAGTTCTCACCCACTTTGCAAACCCTGGCCAGTGTGGTCAATAGTATTGCCAGCCATCTCATCGACACGATCTCTGTCTTCCTCCACCTCCCTGAAATTCTTGTCAATCGAAAGTCCAATCGTGACCCCATCTACGTGGTAGTGGGTGAGTCAGCGATACTAGAAATGCACTGGGGGCAAGATATAGCAGTGAAGGGGGGAGGGTGACCTATAAAAGAAGAGAGATGTGTATAAAGATAGCACTACAGGTGGGAAGGAGGCCAATTCCTGAAATAGTAAGAAATGTACTGCTAGTTAAAAATATAGTGTTTAAGAATGGGACTTGGATTTCTTGACCACTACTTAAAATAGAGGAAGGATGGGCTCCTGGCCAGGGATAGAATAGACTTCAAAAGGATTGGTAAAAATTCATGTTCTTGGAGCCTGGAAAGGAAAGAAGAGAGAAAAAACTGTCTTATATAGCCACCAAGTTACATACCTTAGGAAGTAGCTATGATATAGGAAGAATAGAAGTATATCTACCCCTGAATTAATAGGAGACAGAATTCAAGAAAGAAGCCAACAACAAAATCCTGTTCTGTAAAAGCCTATTCACAAATGCACAAAGTATGAATAATAAACAAGATAATATAAAGGTCTTAACAAAAAGTCAAGTCAACAAGCATTTATTAAGCACATGCGGGACACTGTGGTAAAGTTCTTCTGTGGTAAAGTCTAAAGAAAGGCAAAAATAGTTCCTCCTCTCAAGGAGCTCACAATCTAATGCGAGAGACAACATATAAACAACTTTGTACAACAGATATATACACGGTAAATTGGAGATAATCTCAGAGGGAAGGTATTGAGATTCAAGAAGACTAGGAAAGGCTTTTTGTAGAAGGTGGGATTTTAGCTGGGACTTGAAGGAAGCTAAGAAAGCCATGTGGCAGAGATGAAGGACAGCATTGTAGGCAAGGCGGACAGCCAGGGAAAATTCACAGAATGAAGAGATAGAGTGACTGGCTCATACTGGAAAGGAGTAAGATATAAGAAGACTGCAAAGGGGCCAGGTTATGAAACATTTTAAAATCTATAGAGGGTATTTTATATTTAATCCCGGAGGTAATAGCATGCCACTGTAGTTTACTCCTATACTTAGGAAGCTCACTTTGGCAGCTAAATGAAAGATGGACTGGGGAGAAGCTTGAGGCAGAGAGATCAACCAGCAGGCTATTGCAATTGTCCGAGTGTGAGGGAATGAGGACCTATACTAGGTTGGTGGTCTGAAGAGAGAAAGGGACATATATGAGAGATGTTTCAAAGGCAGAATCGATAAGACTTGGCAAGGAGGGTGGGTGGAGCTGAGAGAGCCTGAAGAGTAAAGGATGACACATGGTTGCAAGCCTGGATCATTGGGAAGTGATTCCCTTGTCATTAATGGGGAAATTAGGAAGAGAGAAGGGTTGGGAAAGAAAAATAATGAATTCAGATCTGGACATGTTGAATTTAATATAAAGGCAAATGTGATCTCATAAGTATCACAAAATCATAGGCTCTCTAAGAGAGCAGTACACTTTGGTCAAAAGAAGCAAGACTGGCAAAAGGAAGGGGTGAAGGAGAGGGACATAATATAATATTGTATCTCCTGTGGAATCTACTATAGACCTACTATATGTACTATAGAACTACTGAATACGTGGACACAAAGAGGAAATAGGTGAGGAGTTTAGGAAACAGACCACAAGTGTAGCATGATGGAATAATAGACTATTAATAGAGGATTGAAAATATTCACCCATCATCCAGAAGCAGGTGGCTAATAATTTCTTGGCTTGCCTTGATGATATTAAAGGAATTGCTCTTCTGGTCTTGATTCTCATGAACAAGTATGAACCGGTTACGAGGATGGATGTGATGGGAACCTTGAGGGGAGGTGACCACTCTAGAACTTGTGATGGAGGAGAGAAAAAGCTTCATAATCTGGCCCTTTCTTACACCTTACACTACCCTCCAGTATGATCCAGTGACAATGTCCTCCTTGCTGTTCCTCAAACAAGTCACGCCATCTTCCCATTCCAGGCATTTTCTTTGACTGTTGTCCATGCCTGAAATTCTCTTCCTCCTTGTCTCTCCTCCTGACTTCTGGCTTCCTTAACTTCTTTTAAGTCTCATCTAAAACCCCACCTTCTACAAGAAGCTTTTCTCCATCTTTCTTAAATGCTAATAGCTTTCGTCTGTTAATTATTTCCATTTTACCCTGTAACTATGTGTGTGTGTATATAAATATACACTTATGTATACATGTAAAGATATACAGAGAGATATAGATAGATATAAATCTGTATATATATATAGAATCTCCTCAAGGACATACCTAAATGACCATCTAGCTTTTGCTTGAAGATCTCCAGGGAGGGGGAACTGGTCCTTCTTCCTCATGAAGCAGGCCATTCCACTTTTGCATAGTTTATATTATACATTATAAATTGTATAAATAAGTATATAAACAATATATAATTGGTAGGAAGGTTTCTATACATACATTTCATGAACAGATCTATTTTTGTTGTTGTTGCTTAGTCGTTTCAGTTATGTCCAACTCTTTGTGACCCCATTTGGGGTTTTCTTGGGAAAGATACTGGAGTGGTTTGCCATTTTCTTCTCCAGCTGAGAAAACTGACTTGAACAGGGTGAAGTGACTTGCCTAAGGTCACACAGTAGAAAGTGTCTGAGGCCAGATTTGAACTCAGAAAGATGAGTCCTCTTGACTCCAGGCCTGGTACTCTATCCACTTTGCCACCCAGCTGTGCTAAATAGATCTATATCTATAGAGCTAGCTATCTGTCTATATGTCTATCTGTCTGTCTGTCTGTCTGTATCTATCTATCAACTGTCTGTCTGTCTGTCTGTCTCTCCATCTATCATCCATCCATCCATCTATCTACCTATCTATCTATCTGTCTATCTAGTTTGGACGTAGTTGCTTGCCTGTTGTTTTCCCTATCAGACTGTGAGCTCTTTGAGGGCAAGTACTGTTTTTGTTTTTATTTTTTCTGAAAGTGAGGCAGACCAAGGTTAAGTGATTTGGATCACACAGTCAGTAAGTGTTTGAGGCCAGATTTGAACTCAGGACAATTGACCCCAGGTCCAGCCACTCTCCACCGTATCACCTTGCTGCCATGGTGCTCAATCTGAGTCAACAGTGTGTTGTAACAGTCAAAAGAGTTAATGTGATCATTGGCTGAATTGAGAGGAATCATATCCAGGACTTGGGAGGTAATAGTCTTGCCTGTAGTGTGCTTGGGTCAGACCACATGTGGAGTGATTATGTTCAGTTTGGGGCATCACATGTGAGGAAGACCCTTGATCAGCTGGAGAGGGTCCAGAGGAATAGGACCACAGAGCCAGAGCCGGAAGGGACCTCCGTGGCCAGATATTCAAACCCTTTAGTTTATGGATGAGGAAACCAAGGGCCAGAGAAGTGACTTTACAAAGTCAAAAGGAAACATTTGAGCCAATGTCCTCTCATACCAAAGGCAGTGACAATTTTTCCGTGGTACCACACCACCTCAGCTCGCTAGTCCTCACTGCAATCCCTCTTTCATGAAGCTTCCAAAGTTATTATCCTTAAGCGCAGCACTCTCCTCAGTAAACTCTCATGGCTTCCTCTCATCTATAGATAATCAAATCAGATTATAGATAATCTCTTCTGCTTGGCAGAGAAAACTCTTCTCTTTCAAAGTCCTATCCTCCCTTTCCAGCCACTCATGTCTTTGTATCCAGTGCCCAGCACATGGTAAACACTTGATAAATGCTTGTATTGGTTGATGTACTGGTACTAATAGGTAGAAGTTGCAAAGAGGCAGATTTAAGCTTGATTTAAAGGAAAACCTTCCCAACAATTAGGGCTATACAAAAGTGGAATGGACTGCTTCAGGAGGTAGTCCTTGGAGATCTTCAAGCACAATCTAGATGACCATTTGGGCTATGTTATTAAGGGAATTCTTGTTCATGTATGGGTTGGACTAGATAACTTCTGAGGGGTCTTCCAGCCCTGAGGTTATTTGTTTCTGTGGTTCAGCACCACATATCCAGCCTCCCCTGTGTTTTTTCTTTATTCTTTAATGCGGGCTGTAGGCATTATGGGCCCTCCCATCATCCTACTGCTGCTACCACCTGGAAACTGCTGGAACCTGTCTGTAGATTTTTCCTAGCCTGGATATGGGGACACCCTTTTCCAATTAGTCAGTGAATAAACATTTATTATGCACTTACGTCGTGTCAGGTATTGTGTTAAGCACTGAGAATACAAAAAGAGGCCAAAGACAGCCTCTGCTTTTAAGGAGCTCACAGTCTAATGGGGGAGACAGTAAGCAAATATGTGCCAACAAGCTACATACAGGAAAAATAGTAATTAATTAGAATTAAGGGAGTTTAGGAAAGGTTTCCTTTAGAAGGTGGGATTTCAGCTGGGACTCAAAGAAAGCCCAGGGAGCCAGAAGGTGGAGATGAGGAGACAGAGCATTCCATGCATAGGGGCAGCTATAGAAAATGTCTGGATTCAAGAGATGGAGTATCTTATTTGAGAGGCAAACGGTTTGCCAGTGCCACTGGATTGAAGAGTATGTGACAGAGTAAAGTGTAAGAAGACTGGAAAGGCAGGAGGGAGCTAGGTTTTAAAGGGCTTTGGATGCCAAATGGTATTTTGTATTTGATTTGGAGGCAATAGGGAGACACTGGAGTTTATTGAATGGGGGAGGGTGACATGGTTGGACCTATGTTTTAGAAAATTACTTCAATGGCTGAATGGAGAATGGATTGGGGTCAAAAGATACTCAAGGCAGGCAGATTCACCAGCAGGCTATTGCAATATAATCAAGGCACAAGGTGATGAGGGCCTGCACCAGAGTGGTGACAGTGTCAGAGGAGAGATGGGGATGTATTCAGTTGAAATTTCAGGCTTGGCCTGAATATAGGGGGTAAGAGATAGTGAGGAATCCAGGATGACTCCTAGTTTGTGAGCCACAGAGACTAGGAGGATGGTGTTGCCCTATATAGTAATAAGCAAGGTAAGAGGGGGGAAGGGTTTAGGGGGAAAGATTAGTTAAACTTTGGACATGTTGAATTCAAGATGTCTACTGGAAATCTAGTTCGAGATATCTGAAAGACTATTGAAGATGTGAGGTTGGAGGTCAGCAGAGAAACTGGGTTAGGATAGGTAGATTTGAGAATCATCAGCATAGAGATAGTCATTAAATCCGTGAGAGAGGATGAGATCACAAAGTGAAGCAGTATATAGGGAGAAGAAAAGAAAGCCCAGGATAGAACCCTATGGTACTTTTATGGTTAGAGAGCCTGATCTGGATATTGTTGTTGTTTAGCCATGTCTAACTCTTCATTGCCTCATTTGGGGTTTTCTTGGCAAAAAAACTGGACTGGTTTGCCATTTTCTTCTCCAGCTCATTTAACAGATGAGGAAACTGAGGCAAACAGGGTTAAGTGACTTGCCCAGGGTCACACAACTAGTAAGTGGTCAGATTTGAACTCAGATCTTCCTGACTCCAGACCTGGCATTCTATCTGATTCTCTACTGGCCACTGGAGAACCAGCAAAAGAGACTGGAAACAGGCAGGAAGAGAATCAGGGGAGAGTGGTGTCCTGAAAACCTAGAGAGAAGAGTATCAAGGAGAAGAGGGTGATTCATGGTGTCAAAGGCTACCAAGAGGTCAAGAAGAATGAGAACTGAGAAAAGGCTATTACACTTGGCAATTAAAAGATCATTGATAGCTTTGGAAAGTGAAATCACGAGGTCAGAAACCAGAATGCAAAGGGTTAAGAAGTGAATGAGAGGAGAGAAATCAGAGACACCTGTTATAGATGGCCTTTTCAAAGCATTTGGCCATAAAGAGCAGAAGACATATAGGATTTTCATCCTATGGGGATAGAAGGATCATCCCCTTAATTCGCCAAGGAGACAAGGGTTGATTTTTTTAAATGATTTTGCTAGGAACTAAGAGAAAGGAGGTAATATAAGACCGACTTACCTGATACAGAATTGACTGTTACAGATGGTGGAATCTAAGCTAAGATATCCCCAAACTAGTCATATGTGCCTAATGGAATTTTCTGGCCTAATTTGCCCAGTTTTGATCTAAGTCTAGCGGTCATTGTCAGCCCTCAGCATTCCTCTTCTTCCTCAATAGAGCGAGATGAGGACATTAAGAAGATTCAATCACAAATCGGTGGGGGAATGACCACAAATGCAGGCTTGCTGCAGAACTACCTCAAGACCTGGGACACATACAGGGAAATTTGGGAGATCAACAAGGACTCCTTCATCCGACGTTATCAGCGTCTCAATCCACCTGTCTCCTCCTTTGATGCTGACATTGCCCGGTGAGTGTTGGGTATGAAAATACCTGAGTCTTTAAAAGAGCCAGAGCTTGAGAAGAGAGCCCAGGGCCAAGATATGAGTTCTGAAATAGGGGAGAGTTTTAGAGGGGAACAAGGAAGTAGGGGATTGGATCCCTTAATTACCAGAAAGGAGTAAGGACTTGGAAAGATTTGGGGATGAGGAGATAGTCATAAAGGTTTCTATAGTGTTCTGTCAGGGAATTGGGAATCTGGACAGAAGAGAATTCATTATGTAGGAGAAGCGTTGGGTCAAAGGCTTGCAAATTTAGGAATAAAGTGACTGAAAATTAATGGGTGAAAGTCTGAAAGACAGGACGGTACTTCATCTTTTTTTTTTTTGCTTTCTTTTTTTTTTTAAGATTCATTAATTTATTTATTTTTAGTTTTCAACATTCACTTCCACAAGATTTTGAGTTCCACATTTTCTCCCCATCTCGTCCCTCCCCCAACCCCAAGACAGCGTACATTCTGAATACCCTTTCCCCTAATCTGTCCTCCCTTCTATCTCCACCCCTTCTCTTATCCCCTTCCTCTTCTATTTTCCTGTAAGTCAGGATAGATTTCTATACCCTATTGCCTGTATATGTTATTTCCCAGTTGCATTTGAAAACAATTTTTTGACATTTGTTTTTAAAATTTTGGGTTCCAAATAGGACAGTACTTCTGGACTGGGTTCAGAGAAGAAAAATTAGAGATAAGAAGAACTCTTAGTTCTGTTACTAGCTCATGGTGTGTCTTTGGGACATACGTGTCTCTGTCTGATATTTCTCTTGTTTCTGCTCTTGTCCCCACTCCCTCCTCTCTGATGCCCCTGTCTCCATTGTCTCAGAAGAGAAACACCTCATTTGAAATCTGTTACTCTGATTTCCCTGGCAGAGGTCTGTGGTTGCCTGGAGACAGCAACTGTTCTTTAGCCCTAATCTAAACCCTAGAGGGGGCCATTGTCATTGCAATAGTGATTGTGGCAGTGAAGCCTGAGAGATACATTTTGAATTTCACACAGGAAGGAAAAGGATAAGGGAGACAGTGCCTGATTCAGGGTGTGGGAAGTAGGTGAGCACATGAAACTATAGCCTATGTAAATGATAACAGTATCTTCTCAGCCACTTTGCCTCCACTTTCCTCCCATTTCTTCTTGCCCTAGGCCTTAAAAAGCAGAGAGAGAGAGAGAGAGAGAGAGAGAGAGAGAGAGAGAGAGAGAGAGGGAGAGAGAGAGAGAGAGAGAGAGAGAGAGAGAGAGAGAGAGAGAGAGAGAGAGAACAAATGAGAACAATAGGAAAGGGGATGGAGAGAGGAAAATGAAGGGGATGGTGAGGTGGGAGAAAGTGACTAGAAAGAGACAAGGAAAAAAGAGAAGGTGAAACTCAGAGGGAACAGAAGAATGAAGATGAGAAAAAAGAAAGAGGGAAAGCAAGAAGAAATGAAAGACAGAGGAAAAATATAGAAAAGGTGTAAGTGAGAGTGACTAGAAAGATAATAAGACAGGGAAGAGAAACATAGCAGGGATAACACTTATCAGGGGCAAGAAGAGGGTTGGAGAAGGGCAGTGAGGAGAAACCAATGGAAAAGAGGCAGAGGTGAAAACAGAGAAAGGAAGAGAGGGAAAAGGAACGGGAAGGGGGCATTGGGAGGCAGGACCCTAACAGTGGCTTTGGGCTCCCACAGATATACAGAGGTCGCCAATAATGTGCAAAAGGAAGATACAGTCCTTAACATCCAGTTTGTGCTTCTGGACTGTTCCCATCTCAAGTTCTCTTTGGTGCAACACTGCAATGAATGGCAAAACAAGTTCACTACCCTGCTTAAAGAGATGGCTGCTGGGCGGCTTATGGACCTGCACAATTATCTGAGTGAAAATTCTGAGAAGTGAGAGTCGAGTCTGATGGGATGGATAGGGAGCTTTGTGGAAAAGGACTGGGGGGTTGGAAGGGCCCTCTCCATTCCATTTACTCAACTTCTTCTCTCCACCTTTCTCAGAATCAGCCGCCCACCTCAGACCCTGGAGGAACTTGGGGTCAGCCTTCAGCTCATGGAGACTCTGCAGCATGATTTGGCCAGTATGGAAAGCCAGATACCTCCCATTCATGAGCAGTTTGCCATCTTGGAAAAGTATGAGGTTCAAGTACCAGACAATGTAAGTTTCCAGCAGTGGTGTTCGCTTAAGATTCATGAAGAGTATCTCTCAGTGTCCCAGGCCCAGATCACCTAGTTAGCTCTTTTTTTTTTTTGGCCTTAATTTTGGTTTTTAATATACATTGGTTTTGACTGAACTTGGATCCCTGCTGTGGAATTCAGATATACAATGAGAATTCTAATACGTTTGCATATACTAACAGGGCATTCATGGGTTTAATCAGAAAAGGGAGTGTTGTTTAAATAAAAAATTAGTCTTGGTAACAGAAGCATAAAATGGATCTATTTAATACTTTCCTAATTACCTTTCTTTTTTTGTAGTTTATTTTTTAAACTTTCAAGTAACAAGTATTTTTTAATTAATCTGTCCCTTTCACTACTCCCTACTGAACAAATTTGAAAATAAACCTGAAAAACAAGTTCTTTAATACCATAGCTGCATTGTCCAGTAAAACAAAATCTCGCATCATAATCATAATAGCCAATGTTTATAGCACCAACTATGTTATAAATATTATCTCATTTGATCCTCACAACAACCCCAGGAGGTATGCACTATTATTATCCCCATTTTACAGTTGAAACTGAGAAAAAGAAGAGGTTAATTTATTTGCCTAAGGTCACACAGCTAGTAAGTGTTTGAAGCTACACTTGAACTCAGGTCTTCCTGACTCCAGGCCCAACATTCTATCTATAGTGCCACTGAGCTGTCCACATTAGCTATGTCTGAAAATCTATGTCTCTTTATGCATCTTAAGCTCATCACCTCTCTCAGGAGGTGAGTAGGATGTTTGATCTCCATTGTTTTGGACCTGTGGTTTATCATTGTTTTAAAGATTTCTAGAGCCTTTTAAAGTTGGTTGGTAATGTTGTTATCATGGTATGAATCATTCTCTGAGGTTCTGCTCACTTTTCTCTTTCATCAGTTCATAAAGACCTTCCTAGTTTCCTCTGAAATTGTCCATTTAGTCATTTCTTTATGGCATAGTAACATTCCATTATGTTCATATGTCACAATTTGTTTAGCCATTGCTCCATAGGAGGATACCTGCTTAATTTCCTTGGCTACCACAAAAAGAGCTGCTATAAACATATTTGTATATATAGATCCTTTTCCTTTTTATTTGATTCAGGTGGTGGTATAGGCCAAGTAGTATAGTTGGATCAAAAGGTATGGGCAGTTTGGTCACTTTCTGGGCAGAGTTTCAAATTGCTTTCCAGAATGGCTAGACTGCTTCACAGCTCCACCAACAGTGCTCTGGTGTGCCTGTTTTCCCATAGTGCTTCCAACAATGGTCATTTTACTCTTTTGTCATCTATTCCAGCCTGATAGGTATGAGGCAGAACCTCAGAGTTGCTTTAATTAGCATTTCTCTGAGTGTAGGTATTAGTGATTGATGACATTTTTTCCCCATACAGTTGTTGTTAGCTTGAATTTCTTCCTTTGAAAGCTTCCAGTTCTTAACCTTTGGCCATTTATTCATCCATTCTCCCATAGATAAGTATTCAAGGCATATGAACAGGCACCTTAGTATTTCCCTGATTTCCAGCTTACCTCCCTGTAGATTTGGGGAAATTTCCTTGTTCACTAACCCAGAATGATATTCCACAGGCAGCAAACAGCACAAGGCTGACCCTCCCCCACCCAGCTTGGTTAGGAGTCAGGTTACATGTCCTCACTATGTCTTTGAAGCAAATATTCTTTTAGGAAAGCTAATTGATGTTAATTGGTTAAATAGAGCTGGGAGTCACTGGTAGCTAACAGTGGGGTGGAACCACACCAGAATGGGAACTTGTGCCGAAAGCATTAGAGAAGAGGTACCTCAGGGTACTCTTAGGACCCTTCAGGGGTGATGTTGCTGGCCCTCCTCTGGAGAGTGAGGCTAGAGTACTCACTATATGTTGCCCTTGGATGGGGAGGGCCCACAATTCCTCCCTTTTATACAACACAAATAGTCAGGACGAAGTCACCTGAAGAGGAGGTACAAGGTCAGCTAGTCCCTTTCAAATGTACTCCTTGCCAACCCCATCCCTTTCCTTAGCCACAGCCCAAAGGGGTTCCTTATTCTTGTGGTTTGCAGACTCAATCCAGCTACTGAATACATGTTCCAAAGGCCACATGGCAATTGCATCAGCTGAGTTCCATGCATATGTTCATAAAGACTAGGCTCATTCATTGTACAATCTTCTGTTACCCTCATACATGAAGCTCTCAGCTTTGTTCTGGCTCTGGTTCAGTCTCTCATGATATCAGTGACAGTCACAGTGACAGTCAAGCCTCATATGAGGCTTGGCCTAGGGAACTGGGAATAATTAGCTTTGAGAAGGTGATTTGGGAAGGGGCAAAGGGCTCTTTTGAAGTTTTTTGAGATAGTCACATGGAAGAATAATTACACTGTTCTTGGCCCCAGGCTAGAACAATGAGAAGTTACAAAGAGACAGATTTAGGCTTGATATAAAGAAAAACTTCTTAACAATTGGAGCTTTCCAAAAGTGGAATGGGCTGCCATGAAATAGTGGGTTCCCTCTTACTGGAGACCTTCAAGCAAAGTTTGAATGACCATTTGTTAGATATGCTATATAAAGAGTATTCTTTTTCAGGTGGAGATTGGATTAGGTCGTACTCTCCCAACTCTCAGATTCTTAAGTCTTTGAAATGGGAAGAGCAGATAGTGTCATTGAGTGAGTTGGTAAAACAAAAGAAAACAAGGGGCAGCTAGGTGGCACAGTGGATAGAGCACCAGCCCTGAAGTCAGGAGGACCTGAGTTCAAATCTGGCCTGAGACCAAACACTTGACACATACTAGCTGTGTGACCTTGGGCAAGTCATTTAACCCTGATTGCCTCACTAAAAAAAAAAAAAAACAAAATCTAAAGAAAACAAAACAGAGGCTTACTGATGAAGAGTCACCCCTGCTTTTGTATTGTTCACAGGTGCTAGAAAGGCTGGATTGCTTGAATGGTGAATGGGTTTCCTTCCAGCAAGTCTTATTGGATAGTGAGCAAATGTTGAAACGGCATAAGGAGAAGTTCAAGACAGGCCTCATTCACTCAGCGGATGACTTCAAAAAGAAAGCCCGTTCCCTTCTGGAGGATTTCGATGTCAAAGGTGCCTCAGGGTCCTGAGGATCCACAGTTTTAGCCTGAAATTTTGGTTCAAACCCTGGGAGTAGCAGAACAAGATCAAACTGAGAAATTGAACACTTGGGTCCTAGAAGGTTGGGTCCAAGATTATGAAGCAAGAGCAGGAGGATTGTGGAGGGAGAGGGAGCTGCTCAAATCTGAGTCTCTGTTAGGAATGCAGTGTAAAAGTCACGTCCGAAATAAGGAGAACTTTAAAGAAGGGAGAAAAGCTTACAGTCTTTTTCTGCACACACTCCCCCATGCCTAAATATTGTATCCTCCCTGTTTCTGTCTTATATAAGTTCCTCCAGTAGTTCTTCCTGTTTTGTAGCCATCATCGTTACTGCAGCAGGTGTGGACACATTCCTCAATCGCGTCTCCATTTGGTGATGGTTGTATGAGGTTTCTCCTCTCGGGAGAGCCTATCATATGGGTCACGACGGTTGTGGATGCTTGAACCCAGTCCCTGTCTCCCTTCCTCACAGGTCCATTTACTAGCAGTGTGGGCTTTTCGGCAGCCCTGGAACAAATTGCAGCGATGCGGGTGACGTTGGCTGCCATGAGGAATGAAGAAGACATCCTTCATTCCAACCTGAGCATCTTTAAGATTGAGCAACCTGCTTCTAAGGACCTCCAGAGTCTGGAAAAGGTAGGATGCTAGCTGAGACCACTGTGGAAGTAAGGCAGAAGGAATGTGGAAATAAGGACAGAATCCGTTTTGAGAGGCCAAGTAGAGAAAGGCTGGGTTAAAGAGGAGTTTGTAGGAAAACAGAGGAAGAGAAAAAGGGAAATGGAGAGGATGTTCTTATGCTTAAAAGGGGCAAAGGAAGTCATCTGAAGAGCAAAAAGGGACCATGGAGAAAGCTACATTTCTTATGTCTCTCTCTTTACCCCAATAGGAGCTTGATGCCCTGCAGCAGGTCTGGGAGATCACACGGGATTGGGAAGAGAACTGGAACCAGTGGAAGACGGGCCGGTTCCTGACACTACAGACAGAAGCCATGGAAAGCATGGCTCATGGGCTGTATCGCCGCCTCACCAAGCTGGGCAAGGAGTATAAGGTTTGTGGAGGGGAGAGGTGGTGGAAGAAAGGCGGGATTGCCTTTGTAAAGGATGCAAGGAAGAATATGAGGTAAAAGAGAAGACTTGGGTCCCCTGTCTCAAGAGGATAGTCTTATATGCTTGATTACTTTTGTTTCTGCTCAGGACCGAAACTGGGAAATCATTGAGACAACTCGATCAAAAATTGAGCAGTTCAAGCGTACGATGCCCCTCATTTCAGACCTGCGCAACCCAGCTCTCAGAGAAAGGTAAGGTTGTCTCCACCTGTGCCCCCGATCCTAGCCCTTCCCAGCCTCCTCTGGGACCTAGTTCCCCTCTCTCTTAATAGTTCTTTCTCTCTACTCTCTCCATTTCTTCTGCCTAAAAATATGCTCGTCTCCCTATATTGAATGAAAACCTTCACTTAACCCTGCTATTCTATTTAGTTACTATGCTTTTTTTCTCTTATAGCACTTTTCCCCAACAGGTGATATCAATCAGTGAATATTTATTAAGTGCCTACTGTGTGCCACATACTATGCTCGGCTCTGGGGATACAAAAAGAGGCAAAAGACAGTCCCTGGCCTCAAGGAACTTTCAGTCAAATGGGGGAGACAACTTGCGAGCATATATTCAAAGCAAGCTATATTACAGGATAAATAGGAAATAATTAACAAGGAAGGCATTGGAATTAAGAAGGGTTAGAGAAGGCTTCCTGTAGATGGTGGGATTTTAGTGGGGACTTAAAAGAAGCCAAGGGGAAAAAAAAGAAGAAGCCAAGGAAGTCAGTAGTTAGAGCAAAGGAGGGAGAGTATTTAGGCCTGGCTGACAGCCAGAGATGATGCCCGGAGCTGAGACACTGGAGTGTCTTGTTTGTGGAATATCCAGGAGGCTAGTGGTAAATTAAATACAGTGTGGTATAGTATTCACTTGAAGTATTGTTTCATGTCTGTGGTAAGAATCTAGTCAAGGGATTTGAATTAGTTCTGAGTGCAATAAGTTACCTGCTAGGGGACACTTAAGCAGATTATTTCTCTAGGTCCACAATGCCTGTTCACTAGCTAGATGTCTTCTGACAGATACTGACAGACAGAATGAGTTCAGGTGGCTTTCTGTGTGCTGCATGCAGCATTTTTTTTCTTGGATTTTCATGTTCCAATTTCGTTAAATATGAAAATGTGACCTTAGCTATTATAATTATAGTTTATTTCTCTGTGCCTTCCTCACCCCCTTGGAGGTATTTCCTTTAGCACCCATAGGTTCAGATACTTGGTAGTCTGTGACCATAGAATTTTAATAACTTGTAATTAAAATGCAAAAGGCCATATAAATTCTTTCTGTCATGCCAACTTTCTACTAGGTCTTTGGTGCAATGGGAACACTTATGGAGTATGTACAACTGTGGCTAATAAAAAGGAATTGGGGAGGTGTCTTCATTATTCCCTATTTCAGATTCATATATTAAAGGGAAGTGGGGGAAAAGGAAATTTTTGGTAGTTCACCAACCACAAGATTCGTAGCAGGTCCCACCGGGCACTGCAGCTGATTCTGATTGACATCGCTGGTGGCAAAGCATTTTTTTCTTCAGTTCCCAGTTGGCTCCCAAAGCTCCAATTTTGTCTCTACTCCTTGCACTGCCAGCCATCTTGCTTCTGGAGATCTGAATTAAGAAAGATGAAAGAGGAAGAGAGAGGAGAAAAAAAGTGCAAAATCATCCTGTTATTCTTCTTGTGAGGATTTTGTACATCTTCCAAAAAAAGATTGCTGTGCCAGTATCTTAGGATTTGCCCTGCCATTCTCCCCTTGTAAATCATTTCCCATGGCTCATTGGATCACCACAGGAATCAGAAGATGGGGCAGTTTCTTTCAGGCTTCCTATTACAGTTTGGACTTTTGGAAGAGTGGTCCACAGATGTTGTCTTCACTTCTTTACCATCCTTTCTTTTTCTTTTTTTCCATTTTCAGCCTGGATTTTGCCCCACTGCATTACAAAAGAGCTTTCTAAAAGATCACTTATTACCTCCTAATCACCACCTCCAGTGTCTATTTCTGAGTCCTCATTCTTTTGACTTCTAAAACATTTGATACTCTTGAGTCCCCATCCTTTTCTTTTCTTTTCCCATTTTCTTCTTTTCTTTCATGCTTTCTTTTCCTTTCTTATTGAAATAATTTTATTTGAAAAATATCAAGGGAAATGTTAATCCATGGCACAACCTTTGTGATCCTTCTTTATTAGATTCTTTCCCTGCCATTTAATGTGGGCATTTCCCAGTGTATTGTCATTGGCCCTCTTTCTGTCCTCTCTCTCTGTAGGTGTTTTCTGTCCTCTACAACATTAACTTCAAATGTCACCTGTTATGCATTTTACTGCCAATCTATTTCTCTAACCCAGACCTCTCTATTGAGCTTTAGCACCTTATTTCCAATCATATATTGGATATTTTCACCCAAGGTCCCACTGGCACCACAAATTTATACACAAAGCATCGTACCAACATATACCCATCTCCTATAACTAATTCTTAGTGATTTGTATGAGATAAAATTTCTCTCTTTGTGTTGGGATTTCTAGTTTCTCTTGTTTATTTCCTAAACTTTGGAAATTTGTGTATAGACATTTGAAGCCATGGGCTTTATTACTGACTCCTGGATCAAAAAGTTGATGAAGTTCATATATTTTGGCTGGCCCTTGGATTGGCATTTAAAAGGAGACTGGGAGAACTCATCAAGAAATACAAAAACTTTCCCATTTTCTATAGATATAGAAAGCTTACAGAGGGAGACCCAGACCTTCCCACCACACAGAGACATTTTTCTTGACTGTTTATGGGCTCAGGTATGAGTCTTTTGGGCTGTTAGGCTCTGTGCTAGGCTCTGGGGATACAAAAAAAGGCAAAAAACAGTCCCTGGACTCAAAGAGCTTTCAGTCTAATTGGTGAGACAACATGCAAACAGATACATACAAAGCAAGCTATAGATAGGTAGTGCTAGGTGGTGCAGTGGATAAAACACTGGGCTGGAGTCAGGAAGACTCATTTTCCTGAGTTCGAATCTGACCTCAGACACTTACTGGCTGTGTGATCCTGGGCAAGTTACTTAACCCCATTTGCCTCAGTTTTCTCATCTGTAAAATAAGCTGGAGAAGGAAATGGCAAACTGTTCTAGTATCTGTGCCAAGAAAACTCCAAGTGGAGTCGTGAAGAGTCAGACACGACTGAAACGACTGTACAACAGCAAAATGAATCTTTTGCATTTGCCATTGGGTTAAATAAAGCCTGTCCTACATTTGATGTCTTGTTATCTTGAGTGCTTGCGTAGGTGGCTGAGGGCCCTTTGTTTTCTTCCTTTTCCTTCGCTTCCCTTCCCTTCTCTTCCCTTCCGTTCCCTTCCCTTCCCTTTCCTTTCCTTTCCTTTCCTTCCATCCTTCCTTCTTTCCTTTCTTTCTTTCTTTCCTTCCTTCTTTCTTTCTTTTCCTTTCTCCATCCTTTCTTTCTTGACCTAGATATGAGACAAATTCTGACGTTACCAGAGGAAACTCTATTTGGGTTGGAAGCATGGATTGGGAGCATTAGTGTATAGTTACTTAGAGAGTTGAGAAGACCTCAGTATTGAACCTAGGCTGCAAAACAAAGTGAGGTCTGAAGGGAAAGTTGCTTTCTTTGGACCAGGAAAGGTTTCATGGACAAAGTAATCTGGTTCAGGCCCACATAGGAGTGTTGTGGGTGATATGTTTGATATCTCTGGTATGAAGGATGTTATTATTTATTATAATTTTAAAGTAAATAGTAGCCTCCTAATTGATCTCTCTGCTACTACTTTCTTCCCCTCACCAGTCCATTCTGTCTGCTATTACCTAGTTAATCTTCCTAAAGCATCACTTTGCTCATTTGTTCTCATGGGCCCAATTATTATCTTCAAGTAGATGACTCCCAGATCTCTCTCTTAAATCATAATCTTTTCCCTGAATTCTAGTTATGCATTGCCAACTGCCTGCTAGACATTTTTACCTGGATGTCCTACTGGCATCTCAGATTAAACGTCTAAAACGATATTCATCACCTTCCCCATTAAGTCTCCTTTTCCTTCAAACTTATCAATTTCTTTCTGTTTCTTGTTCCTCTAGTCCATCTTCCATGTAGCTGCTAAAATGAAGGGACCATGTCCCTTCCCTGCTCAAAAACTTTTAGGGGCTCCTCATCACCTCTAGAATGAAATACAGTATCCTCATTATGGCACTTAAACCCTCCATAATCAGGCTCCAATTTACCCTGCCAAGATTATTTCACATTCCTCTCCTTCATTAATTCTGTGTTCCAGCCACTTTGGTCTACTCACTGTTTCTAGAATTTGGCATTTTCCATCTCCCAACTTGCTGCCTTTGGAGAGGTTGTCATCGTCTACACTTGAAACATGCTCCCTTCTCACCTCAGCCTTAGTGTCCTTTAAGGCTCAAGTTAGGGACTTGAGTCTTAAAGGAAGATGAAGCCTCCTTCTCATCCAGGAAGCCTTCCCTGATCTTTCTAGTTATTAAATCTTCCTCCCTCCTCCAACTGCCTTTTGTTTATCTATCTATATTCATGTTGGTAGGGACTGTCTTTGTATCCCCAGCATTTAGTACACAGTGCCTTGTGTCTAGTGCCTCCCTTCTATTGATCATTTCCCTTTTAAACCATATATAGGTTTTTTGTACGTAGTTGTTACACATGTTATCTCCTCTATTAGACTGTGAGTTCCTCAAGGGCAAACACTGTATTTTGCCTCTTTGTATCCCCATTGCTTCGCATAGTGCCTGGTATGTGATAAGTGCTTAATAAATGATTATTGACTGACTAACTAGTGGATGCTCACTAAGTGTTTATATTTTTAAATGAATGAGAATAATACCACGTTGTATCTGTATGCCACTTTTATAGTTTTTAAAGCATTTTCACAAACATCTCATTTTATCTTCAAAAAAGTTCTTTGAGATAAGTAGGAATATTGGCATTCTCATTTTACAGATGAGAACACTGAGGCTCAGGACAGTTAAATGACTCATCTAAGATCACTCAACCATTAAGGAGTAGAATTGAGCCTAGAACTAGGTCTTCTGAAACTAATTTTTAGGTTCTTTCCAATACACCATGAATATGTAAGTCATATCACTCCCTTGCTCAACAATGTTTAGTGGTTCCCTGTTATCTGCTGAATGAAACCCAGACTCCTTGGCCTGGCATCCAGAGTCTTCTGTTGTCTGTCCCCAACCTGCTTCTCCTGCTGTATTTCTCACTACTCCCCTATTTGATTTAGCCAAATGATGATCTACTCATCATTTCTCAAATGTGCTTTTCTACTCTCCTGATTTCATACATTTTTATTCTCTCTATTTGGAATATCCTCCATCCCCACCTCTGGCCCATGGAATCCTCTTCAGCCTTCAAGGTCCAGATTTAATGCTGCCTCTTCTATGATACCTCCCTAAAATAATTCCAGCCAGAAGTAATCTCTCTCTCTTCTAAATTCCCATAGTACTTTGTTTATACCACACAAATGACACTTTGTTCTGCCTTGTATTGTAGTTATGTGTTTTTTTTTCTCTTTTAACCCTTCCATTAGATTGTAAGTTCCTTGAGGGCAGAAACTAAGTCTTCTCCAGCTTTCTATCTTTCACAGAACCTAATGTAGTATGTATAGTCACCATTGAATCAATATTCATTGAATGAATATATACATGTATATATTAATAAAAAGTCTTTTATCCCTTGGGAAGGTTGAAATGTGAGCAATCCTAAAAACTTCCCAGGAGAATGCTTTGTTGTCTGTGGCTCTGAGTCCTTTGCTTAGAACTCCCTACCTGTATCTGTAGGCATTGGGACCAGGTGAAGGATGAGATACAGAGGGTGTTTGATCAAGAATCAGAAAGCTTTACCTTGGAACAGATTGTGGAGCTTGGGATGGATCAACATGTGGAAAAGATTGGGGAAATCTCTGCTTCAGCCACCAAAGAGCTGGCTATAGAAGTGGTATGGAACCTGGATATTTGACAATCTTCCCCTTCCCTTCGCTTCCCCCTGCTACTACCTCCCCAGCTATTCTGTCTCCTTCCCCTCCTAGAAACGCAGGCATCTAGTTTCTTATTCCTCGGTTTGTCCTCTCGGTCATTGTTCTTCTGAGCAAGTTGGGAACTAAGTTTTTAAGTCTTCCATTTTTCTCCATGTAGGCATTACAAAACATTGCCAAGACCTGGGATGTGATCCAGCTGGACATAGTGCCCTACAAAGACAAGGGCCACCACAGGCTCAGGTAGGGCAGTGCCAGAGGCCAGAGACTAAAGTAGGGCCCTAGAAGAAGGTATTAAAAGCTAGCAACCAGGGACCAGGGTTGGTGTGTTGGGACCAAGATGTGACAAACAGAAATGGGGCATATATGTCTGTTTCCATCCCAGAGGCACAGAAGAAGTGTTCCAGGCATTGGAGGATAACCAGGCGTCTCTGTCCACCATGAAAGCATCACGTTTTGTCAAAGCATTTGAAAAAGAAGTGGATCTCTGGGAACGTTGCCTTTCTCTCATCCTGGAGGTCATTGAGATGGTGCTCACTGTCCAGCGCCAGTGGCTGTACCTAGAGGTCAGAAACCAAGTATTCATTCCCATTTCTTTTCCCCTCTTGGAACTTAGGTATCAGCTCCCACTCCTATCCCCAAGCCATTCTTAAGCATTGGCATTTCCCCCAGGTTGCCTCCCTGACTCTCCTCATCATACTCATTCCCATTCCCCTCCCTATTCCCCTCCATGCACCAATCCTAAGTCTATCCTAAACCAATCCTAATACACGATTTTCCGCCCGTTACAGAGATGGACTTTAGCCCTCCCAACTTTCTTCTGTTCCTCCCTCCCTTTCAAATCCCAGCAGAGTTTAAGAAGCAATGGGGTTGAGAGGATGCCCATGAATTGGGGAATGGCTGAACAAGTTGTGGTATATGAATGTAATGGAATACTATTGTGCTATAAGAAATGATGAACAGGCAGACTTCAGAAAAACCTGGAAAGACTTGTATGGTCTAATGCTGAATGAAGTGAGCAGAACTAGGAGAATGTTGTACACAGTAACAGCCATGTTGTGCGATGACTAATATTGATAGACTTAACTCTTCTTAGCAATGCAAGGATCTAAGACATCTCCAAAGGCCTCGTGATGGAAAATGCTATCCACAAAGAAGAAAGAACTATGGAGTTTGAATGCAGATCGAAGCATACTATTTGCTATTTTTTTTCTTCTGTTGTGTTTTGTTTCCTCTTTCTGGTGGTTCCTCCTATTGGTTCCAATTCTTAATTAAAACATCACTAATGTGAAAATATGTTTAATAGGAATATATATGTATAGCCTGTATCAGATTACACACCATCCTGGAGAGGGAGAGGGAGAAAAATGTAAAACTCAAAAGCTTATGGAAGTAATTGTTGATAATTCAAAAATAAAGTAATTAAAAAAAAGTGATAGGGATGGGAATATGACTCGTTCCATTCCTGGTTCCCTTAGAACATTTTTCTAGGAGAAGACATCCGTAAGCAACTACCCCAGGAATCAGCCAATTTTGACCAAATCAATCAAAGTTGGAAAACAATCATGGACCGGATGACCAAAGACAACAATGCCCTCTGTAGCACCCACTATCCAGGTATGGACCCTATAGGCCTTCTGTCTCCATAGGACCAGTAGTTTACAGTCCCCAATTCTTTTTTTTTTTTTTTTTAGTGAGGCAGTTGGGGTTAAGTGACTTGCCCAGAGTCACACAGCTAGTGTGTGTTATGCATCTGAGGCCAGATCTGAACTCAAGTCCTCCTGACTCCAGGGCCAGTGCTCTATCTACTGCACCACCTAGCTGCTCTGCCCCCCACTTCGGATATGCTATGTTTAAAGGTGGAGTAGTTGCCATCTATACTGTGTAGTTTCTCAGACACCAACCCTGGGCAAGTCACTTAACCCTGTTTGCCTCAGTTTTCTCATCTGTAAAATGGAGATGGAAATGACTATTCCTCCACTATCTTTGCCAAGAAAACTCCAAATAGAATCACAAAGAGTTAGACATGACTAAAATGTCTGAATAACAACATGTGCTTTAGTATTTTTAAGCACATGGCCTATAAATAACTTCTTCTGTTGAATGTATGAAGTTCTTCAGCCATCTCTCTATAATCTTCAGTAATTCAAATAGCCTCTCAGAGGCTGTAGCTGATTGAACATTCTGCCTCTCAACATATCTCAGAATTTAATCCCAGGGTTAGTTTATTCCAGCTCATATGTACCCACACCTTTTTCAGAGAATGAAGGAAGATAAAGGAGATGAAATGACCAATTTGAGGGGAACATTTTAACACCAGCCCTGCTATCTCAGCACTCATTTGTTACAGTTTTGAGGATCTTGAAGGGACCATGCAGATTATAGTCCTGTTTCATCTCTGATGTGTGGGAATGAGGATGGAGAAGAAGATTGCAGGGTACAGATTCCTCCTTGCAGGCCTAGGGAAGATGGAATTTCTTGATCTCCCTTGGGATGACCCAAGGTGTTTTGGTTGAATGAGAGTTATTCCAAGGACTAATGTAGTCCTGAAGAAATTGGGGCAGGATGGAGAGGGGGAGGGGTGAGAAATAGTATCCTGGAGAGTGGGTACTATAGCTTCCAATTACTATGGCATCCATTGTCTTCAAAGATTTGGGAGAGGTACCACCTGAACTCTCAATAGTGAAGGCCTTTGCCAAAGTGGAAAGAGTTGGGGCTATCTGCATCCATAATATAAAGCAGAGACTATTCATTGATCGTTTCCTCAGGCCTCCTAGACAAACTGGTGGAGATGAACACAGGCTTAGAAGATATCCAGAAGTCTTTGGACATGTACCTAGAAACTAAGCGCCATGTCTTCCCACGCTTCTACTTTTTGTCCAATGATGACCTGCTGGAGATACTGGGCCAGTCCCGAAACCCTGAAGCTGTGCAGCCCCACCTCAAAAAATGCTTTGACAACATTAAGTCACTACGAATGCAGAAGGTCAGCATTGGTGGTCAAATGATGATGGGGGTAGGGAGGCACCAAGGCAGAAAGTCAACTCCTTTCTGGGAGAATAGGAAATATTCATGATGTTGTTAACACTGAGGGATGGGACTTCCCAGGATCTATGAGGACACTGCAGGGCTTAGGGATGAGGCAGCAGACAACTTGCAGATACCCAGATGCCCTCAAGGGTCGTCTGGTTTTAGCAGTAAGGGAGAGGTAGATGATGGCCTCTCTTTTTCACAGATGGGTGGAGTCAGCAGCAAGTGGGAAGCAGTAGGAATGTTCTCAGGTGACGGAGAATATATTGATTTTATCCACACCATACTTTTGGAAGGGCCTGTTGAGGTAAGTAAGGAAAGGCCTTGAGACCAATCTGATTTCTCTTCCTGCTCGGCCCTTCACTTGGCTTTTTAGAGGTGGAGCAACTCTGGAAAAGGAAGTAGCATTATTCTTTCTAACAACTGGATGGAGACAAGACATGGATGGCTTCTCTTTGTGGGTCCCCCAGCACTTGGGATTTTCTTCAGTCCTGGGGTTTTTTTGAGACATAAACACTCTTCCCTCCCAGTCTCCATTTCCCTCACAGATCCAGGCATACTGTTTTCTGTTCCTGTTCAGGTTCCTCTTGTCATGGGGCCTTGTCTTCAAGCTCTGGCTCTGTCTCCCCTCCCCTTGCCCCCAGCTTCTATTCCCTTCCTAAGACCTAGACATACTTTCCCCTCCATCTCCTCCTTATCCCCTCCTGAACCCCATCTTCTGTTCACTCCCTTGCCTAGGCTTGGCTCTGTGACGTTGAACGTACCATGCGAAACACTCTAAGGGAACTGCTCCGGAACAGCCGCATTGCCCTCAAAAAGTTCCTTACCAAACGAGACAAGTGGGTGAAAGAGTGGCCTGGCCAGGTGAGTCCAAAAACTGGGAATGGAGGGGTGAAGGGGTGAGAATTAAGATGAGGAAATAGGCCTCTGACCTCATCCCAGATAGGAGAAAACTGAGGCCCAGAAAGGAGAAATAGCTTGCCTAAGGTTATGACAGTGATAGAGCCAGGATTAGAATTTAGTCCATTCAATCAGTTAGCATTTATTAGTGGGGATTCAGTGACCTAAGTACAATCCCAGTAAACCATAAGAGAGAGAGGTTTAGAGCGAGGCTGGGTGGGTTGACTATAAACAGAAGTTTAGGGCTTCTGACCCTTCCCTCCTGTCCCAATGATTTCCAGATGGGCATCACTTCCAGTCAGATCCAGTGGACCACTGATGTTACCAAGTGTCTGCAGATAGCTAAAGAGCGCTCGGACAAGAAAGTCCTCAAAGTCATGAGAAAGAAGCAGGTAGGGAACTCTCCAAGCACAGAGTGGACTTGGAGTTAAAATTGGGGAATGGGGAATTGGGACTGGCATTAGAGAAGAATTTGGCTGGGGGTGGGTGGGTTAGAATTTGGCAGTTTGATTAGTGGATAGAATGCTGATGAAAGTTCAGGATGGGCTGGGATTGTATTTGACAGTGAAATTGAAAGTCAGATGTTAAAAATTAAGGTTGAGATTGAGGTTGGGTTCATGATCAGAGTTAGAAATAGAAGTAGCTATTTAGGATGCAAGATGCAGTAGGAAAGCAAAAGTACTTTTTAATATTGCCTTTTATAAATGCACATAGTTGAATGCCATAGTGTATAGTTATTCATTTTGTGATGTCAGGTTGCATGTGTCATGTATAATAAGGGCTCAAAGACTACCCTGATAGACAGTAACACATAAAGGGGTGTTATGTTCTTTTTAAAAAATGTATGTATGCATATAGATATCTCAATATATCTGTATATAGATATCCTTTGTTTTTATATTACCCAGATTTCTGAGGGGTGTATTTTCAAACTTTGCATGGGATACACAAACTCTTTGTCTTGGGGTCTTGAGCAAGATTGGAGTTAAGATGGATATGGGATTTACATGGAAGAGTGTTTCAGCTTAGAGTTGGTTGCCCCATCCTTCCTGTCCCTCCCTTCGTCCCAATACATTGCCTGACACCTGCAGGTATCAATACTGAACAAGTACTCAGAGGCTATCCGGGGAAACTTGACCAAGATCCTCCGACTTAAGATTGTGGCATTGGTAACCATAGAAATTCATGCCCGTGATGTGATAGAGAAGCTTTATAGGAGTGGTCTTATGGACGTCAATGCCTTTGAGTGGCTCAGTCAACTCCGCTTCTACTGGGAAAAGGTGCTGTGGTTCCATCTGGATCATCCCAAAATTTCTTACTGACCTTTTATATTATAATCATGTTCTAGTTCTTTAACCCAATTCTTAACTCAAATTCCCCTTTTAACTTTTATCATAAATCCCCTGAATTAGTCCCAGTCTTTAGAAGTAATTTGTAATCTCTAACCTTTTCATCATAACCTCTTCCTCATCTCATCTGTTTCCACCTTTAGCCCTTCCTCCAGGTCTAACCCTATTCCTAATCCCCTCTAAGCCCCTCTTCCTCCACTTCATTTTATAACTGCCTCTTAAACCAATCTCTCCTCCCCTAGGACCTTGATGACTGTATAATACGACAGACCAACACACAGTTCCAGTATGGCTATGAGTACTTAGGTAACTCTGGCCGGCTAGTCATCACTCCTCTGACAGACAGGTATGCCGTCAGGGGTGGGTCGAGGCACTTGATGGTGAGAGAGGGCTTAATCTCATTCCCAAACTTGTCCCATAGGTGCTACATGACTCTGACAACAGCCCTGCATCTGCACCGTGGGGGCTCGCCCAAAGGCCCGGCTGGCACTGGTAAGACAGAGACAACCAAAGACCTGGGCAAAGCTCTGGGCATGTATGTCATCGTGGTCAACTGTTCAGAAGGTCTTGACTACAAGTCCATGGGTCGAATGTACTCGGGGCTGGCCCAGGTTAGAGTTACCTGCCTCAGAAACCTTCTGGGCTGGGAAATCTACCCAGACTTTTGTTCGGCTTTAACTCTCCTTAACTTGATCCTCAGACATCTCCTGGCTAAAAATAAATGAGTAGCTTAACCATTTTGCCTAGTTTGCTCTTGAACAACAGTCCATGCCCACATTCTATATTCTGTCCTACTCCTTACTCAAAAGGCTTCTAATCCCTTTTTTCCCCTGGAGAATTCCTCTTAGCCTCATTTCTTCAGCCTCAAATGTTCCTTTGTTACGTCATCTGCCCCAGAATGTATCTCTAGGGTTATTTCCAGCATTAAAATTGCCCAGGATTGGATTCTCACTCAGAAGTTTTGTCCTCAAAGACTCTGGTCCCCAGGAAGCTCTGTCTACTGAGGATATTTTAAACTGGAAATATTTTAAACCAGTAGAGGATTTGTCCCACCCTGGTTACTTCCTTTTCTTATGTCCTTTTTCTAACTGTTTCTCCCTCTTGAATCTTTTTTAAGTTCTTCTCCTGCTTTCCAAGCAGGACCACTGTGACTTTGGCCTGTTCTCTTGGTTTTAATTCTTTTTCCTCCACTAACTTCTCTTTGTTTCTGGGGACTCTGAAACTCCCTAATCCACTTGATTCCTCTCCCTCCCTACAGACAGGAGCTTGGGGCTGCTTTGATGAGTTCAATCGAATAAACATAGAGGTGCTATCCGTTGTGGCCCAACAGATCCTCTCCATCCTCTCAGCCTTGGCGGCAGGCCTCACCCGATTCCTCTTTGAAGGTTTCGAAATCAATCTTGTCTGGTCCTGTGGGATCTTCATTACTATGAATCCTGGTGAGAGGGGAAGTCAATATGGTCCTGTGGGATCTTCATTACTATGAATCCTG